>NW_012056709.1:0-674 GCF_000956235.1 Wasmannia auropunctata | reverse complement strand
TATATATATATATATATAATTTTATATATAGTACAAATAATTTTATAGTACAAATAATTTTATAGTTGTAACATAATTTTATAGTTGTAACATATGTTTTAAGATGTCGATAAAAATGTGCGAGAAGAAAACTTATACAACATTTCGAGAATCGTTTTAGTCTCCACTATAAAACTACTGCAAATTGCAATTGTGCCAATACCGATCAAGCTTAATATCTGCAATCCCATATGATTTACTTTTCTAATTACGTTGCTAGCGTCTAAACGGAACGACGTCTTCGGAGTCTAAGTTACTGGCGAATCCGTGGCGCGGATTCGTAATACTGTAATAACTCACAAATCCTACTTACGACACAATCCGACCCAGCATCCGATCGTTCGGCGCGGCACAGCGTAGCGTTCCAACTAGAGAACCGCAAGTAATTTATTTGGGTTCGCCAGCACGAATACGAATAATCATTCAGACTCTCGCGAGCGCGCCGCGTTTTCATAATCCTCTTACATTTTCGGCGAATTGGGTCGCCGGAAAATATATGTTGTTATATTCGCAGTTGGCTATTCTGTCGGTACATCGTCGCTTTGAATGTGCTGTGCGAATCAAAAATGAAACTGATATATACACAAAACTTTTATCCAAAATTCCTATCGAACGATTATGACTGTCTCTTATAC
>NW_012056708.1:0-654 GCF_000956235.1 Wasmannia auropunctata | reverse complement strand
TATATATATATATATGTACATTATACTTTCATATAAATATATTATTGTAAAGAGAAACTGTACTGAAAATAATTGGCATTTCAATCCTGGAAATTTATATTCCAAGAACTGTACAAAACATTGTTAGTGCATTTAATTGACAGAGTTTTGCTCATGACCGTTTCTTCTCAAAAAGGAAGAAAATGCTTCTTTGTTCTAATCGGTTCGGATCTACAACTTCGAGAAAAATTCTTTAAAATCTTCAATGGGAAATTGGCATGTTTAAAAAAATACCTAGAATATTATATATATATTAAGCAATAACTATAAATAAAAATGCTTCAGTTTGGTTAGGACTTACATACATGTGTAAAATATTTATCCTCTGAATATTAATATTATTGACGAATATAGAAGTAAAAAATATAAAGTAAAGGAGTATAATGTCAAAATTTATGAAAAGATTATTTAGAACGATAAACTTATTCTCGATGGTATAATACATTTATTTCATAGAATGTGATTATTGAGTATCGATGTCCAATCCAGCATTTGACAATTCAATATTCCTATAAAGTCAAGTCACAATATATAAGCGCGCCACAAGCGTATGACCATTGGTTTACGGATTTCATCCCTCTATTCTTTGCTATATATATATATATATATATATAT
>NW_012056707.1:0-627 GCF_000956235.1 Wasmannia auropunctata | reverse complement strand
GGGGGGGGAAGTTGAAGCGTATCGCGGCGACCCGATTCTGACGTCGGGGGCTTGAAATGCCACGGTCGTAATCCCATCTCTTAAAGGGGAATGAAACGAATTGGCATTCGAAGTGTCGCCGGGTTTTAAACGCGGTCAACCCCCGTCGAGTTACCGCGACGAAAATATGCCGTCGCCGTTCCGTACTGCATGAACGAGTCGGAAAGGTAAAACATCCGAGAACCCTGACGCAATGAAGGAGTTTAACGAACTTACTGAAGCACGTCGTAAAGCTTTGCTCTTCCGCGATTGTCCCTAGCTCGTTTCCGCGAATCGGAATGCGAGGGAGGTAACTCTCTCTCTCTGAAGGAGAAGCAAAGGGCGGAACAGCGATGAAGAAATAAAGAGAGGTACAAGCTAGTTTCTACTGATCGTAATTGGATTGAGGAACACCGGATTGCGAGCGGAATTCAACATTCTCTGATTTTCGTTTTATGACGATATCCTGTAGCCGAGCTTCGCGAAAGTACAGAAATTAAGAGTTCCTTCCAAGTTCAACACAGACAACACGTACACACACCCATACGTATTATGTAATAAAATAATCCTAATAATATCAGGATCTCTCTCTCTCTCTCTCTCTCTCTC
>NW_012056706.1:0-606 GCF_000956235.1 Wasmannia auropunctata | reverse complement strand
TTGTCAAATGTAAGAGAGCTAAAATACAACGCAGATACACAATATTTTGACATTTGCTCCTCGTCCATGGTAATTCCTATTAAAAATTTGGATCAGGCTCCCCTCTTAAAAATATCCTGCGGACGCCCTTGTCAATAGATTACTTAAAATAGTTAAAATGCATACAGATTTGATGGACCGCTACTATAATGGCAGGGAATTTTCGAAAAGGCTATCATAGAATAAGCTACCAATAACACTGACACAACTTGTTATTTTTTTGCAAAAATCTTGCTATACATGTTTTATATTTGGTAAAAAAACGAGAGAAAAATTCTAGTGCAGTTTAATGCAGGAAGTATTGCATCACAGCCACGTCATTCGCTTCATTTTTATACGTGCGCGCGTTTGTATTGATATCTATATAGTTTGATTTATTAGCGTTTAAAAAATACAATTCTTAAAGGGTCAAATCATAAGAATTTTTGCGCGACAAATTGACAGTTGTAAAGTTATATACATACGTTAAAAAATAATGGAATCTCTGACAGAAATTTTCAGAATCTTCAGATCTCATGTAAGCCCTGACGCCAGTTTAACCCAAGATCTGAAATTACGCTGTCTCTT
>NW_012056705.1:0-601 GCF_000956235.1 Wasmannia auropunctata | reverse complement strand
TGTGCTCTTCCGATCTCTTTTGATATGTTAAAAAGTACGTTATTATAAGCCTATATACAAAAATTCAGCTTTTCCGCAATTATTTCCTTATTATCGCCAAAAAATAGTTTCTATCTAGTTTGACTGGGCTATATACTTTATATGATATTTTGTTAATGTAATCTCTCGATTAACATTAACGTAATTTTTTTTAATTATTACATATTTTGTTGATGTAATTAAAATTAATTTGATGAAGTTTCTAAGTTTCTATCTTACCCCTTAAAAGTTTTCCGTTTCTCTTTGGCCCACCGGCTGTATTTTACGCCCTACGCGACGTAACGTAAGGGTTAACGCTATCAGTCAGTGAACTACTGGACATTGAAAACATGTTCAATTGTTCTTGCAATGATCAATCTCATTTGTCTAAAATCGGTAGTCCGGTCTCACGGACGAGAGAGAATGTCGTCGACGGGAAAACTCATTGAGGAAAACTCACCGGAATTGTCCCACGGATTGGACGTTTGGTTCAAAAGAACATCGAGTTAACGAACAAAAACGTGCAAAAAAGGAAAGCAAAAGCATTGTGTTGCGCACACACAATCGTATGGGGAGGGGGGGG
>NW_012056704.1:0-598 GCF_000956235.1 Wasmannia auropunctata | reverse complement strand
GAGTCCACTCTTTCTTCTATGTTAAATTCCCTAACCTTTGCTAATACATTCTCGTTTACTATTTATAATCTATCACCGTATTTCCTCTACTCCCTACATACGTGTATTCCCCTTCCCAGTCACCTTTGGTTGCACCATTTAATACATACCAACCTCTTTCCTGTACCCAGTTCACAAAATTCCACCCTCCGTTACCTACTACCTTATCCTTACTTTTTCTTCCATATTCTTTCTCTTCCATAATTATGTTCCCCAACTCCCCAATTCTCAGATTGAAATCTCCTAAAATTATACCCCCTTCCTCCTTTTCCTCTTCCTCTTCTAATATCTTATTTAATCTACTTTCTATATCTTTCCATCCATTCATGCCATAAACCGAGCATATTTTCCAACTTTTACCCTCCTCCTAAATATTCGATTTTATAATGCCTTTTTCTTCTCTCTGTTTTAAGTCTTTTCTTGTTGACCCTCCCCAATCTTTCCTTTTTCCTACCAGGAGACCTCTTTTCGCTCTTCCTTTTCTTTTAACCTTTTCCGCTAAACTGCACTCCCACTCATGTGTTTGCGGCAGCCGCCTTTTTAAAGTATCCCATCCCTT
>NW_012056703.1:0-576 GCF_000956235.1 Wasmannia auropunctata | reverse complement strand
TTCAAGTAAGTGTACATGACGAAGTATACAATATTAAGGCAGAATTCGTAGATTTGCATATCTCATTGACAGAATTTAATTAGTTAATTATATTTATTCTAGGTAATTAGTAACCTCGATAGAATTGACAATATTATTAAATATATTACTTTGTGCTTAACGTCGTTTTTCCATCTTCTGTGCATGACCATGCCAGGGCAGAGATTGATGGACCACAGCTTAAATGTGTTTAATAGCGCGTAAAAATATTATATATCATTTGATAGATAAAATATAGAGAAAGTATCGTCGGGAAATTGTGCTGGATACTCTAACGTAATTACTGTATTATTTAATGGGCAATGTATTATATATATGCTAATCACAACTAAATAACCCCAAGCAGAACAGTCATCATGACATCAACACGATTATTAAAAGTCACTTTTCGATTAGATATGAGTTTTAACGTTATTTTGACGACATCATGATCTGCTTGGGAACAGTCATCACAGATGCTACAATGTCTGTTAGTGCATAATTTCCCGTGATATATAACTTTTGCATTTTGAGTTTTGAATTTGCCAAACTTTGCAT
>NW_012056702.1:0-564 GCF_000956235.1 Wasmannia auropunctata | reverse complement strand
GTCCCTTGTAAGAAAAAATTCTTTCTCTGTGTATCACTGTCGGAAATTCTTCAAAAATTTTTGTCTTAAAGTTTTTTTAAAATAGATCATAATAACACATCCGCGCAAATCAATTTTAATGGATTATTGTTGAAATAATAGTTGCAGTATAACGATTGATAAATGTTAATATCATACACTAAAATTGAAAGAGAAAGAACTTCGGACCTAAAAAATAATTTTCGATCAATTTTAAATTAATGTATTATAAAATTAAAATTAGATATTAATTTATAAATAATTATGGTTAAAGAAAAAAGCAGTTTTTTATTTTTATTATCTACATACAGTACATTCTGCATCATGTATGCTCTACGCCTGAACACTCTTGTTACCAGCGTCGTACTGTATAATGCGTTCAATTCTTCATGACATTCTGATGTTACATGTACACTCAAACTTTGCTCTTAATATTACACGATCTAGAACATTCTCTGCTTCACGATACGATCGAGACTTGTTAAGTCAATGACATTAACGAAAAGTGACGCGGTAATGTCTTGTAAAATTCGCGAGAATTATTAT
>NW_012056701.1:0-559 GCF_000956235.1 Wasmannia auropunctata | reverse complement strand
TAAAAGAACAGAAAAAACAAAGTAAATTTATATTATTAGTTTACATTACAATCTCTTTTGTGAATTACAATAGTTGTCTATCTGGTTTTATCATTGTGCAATACATTATATATTGTAAATTTCAGATATATCAGTGGAAGCAAAAGACAGTCAGATATGGCTAATGCATAACAATGAACCCAAAGATGATGTTTTGCATCATTGGAAAATATCCTTTCCTATTAGGGAAATAGCAATGTTATCATCAAATGAATTTTTTGAACAATGGCCAATTTTAAAAACACAAGCTGCTATTGACTTAGTAAGATTATTCTTTTCTTGCAAACATAATAGTTTTATGGGAATGATCAAATTATTATAACAATTTATTTTTACAAACTATAATTATATTTTTGCAGATTAACTACGATTTTGAAGAGAAATTTACTCGCTTTAACGACCCATATGATATAAACCAGAAATTTGAAAACTTTTTCAGTTACATTTATGATAAGCGCAAAACGCTTCTAAAACAATCAGAGGAATTATTGCTTAACTTATTAGAAGATGAGATAACAAC
>NW_012056700.1:0-549 GCF_000956235.1 Wasmannia auropunctata | reverse complement strand
TAAAGTCATTTCCATATTAAGAATTCATCAAAAGTGTATCAAATGACATCATTATAATTTTTTCTAACATAATTACTTTTTGATGTCATTTTGAGCTTTTTATGATTTGTATTCGACCTGGGTTATTGCCATAAGCTGAGACATACAAATCTTGTGGTCAGATAAGACGTCGGACTTTGGATCCGAAGATTGTGAGTTTGAATCCTCTCACGGTCGACATGTGTAACTTATGACATTTCTGCATAATATATCTGTTTGAATGCAGCACGTTCACTGCATGTTAACAGTTTCAACTTATCCGCCGTGTTTAACAGTTATCGTTTTCAGATTTTAGTAACATCAAATAACTTATTGTTAATTGAAGATATATATTTCTAGTTTTTGACAGTTAGTTTAAAGTGTTTTAATTGAAGGGATAGGTACGTGAATACATTAGTAGTATAAAACATGAATCATGCGTGAATACTAATACATTAATATAAAACATACTACTTGAAAAATGGCGGACAATGTAAATTACAAAAACATACAAACAATAGTTCTTATTTC
>NW_012056699.1:0-549 GCF_000956235.1 Wasmannia auropunctata | reverse complement strand
GGTATACCGAAAAGGGCCCGACCGTCCACGTTTCGTGCTTCCGGATTCAATGCTCAATAATGTAATTAAAATACATCACGACAAGATGGGCCATTGCAGCGTAGAAAAGACGTTTCAAGGCATGTATGCCTTGTATTGGTTTCCGTCGTTGCGGAAAAAAATTCGCGATTACGTGGAAAATTGCATTGTATATCTTTCATCAAATGCGGCAAGCAACGCAAAGGAGAGGGAAATGCAGTTTACGACCGTTCTGACATTACCAAATGAATTGTTATATATCGATCATTTCGGTCCGCTTCCGGAAATGACTGACGGATTTAAACACGTGTTAGTAATTGTCGATGTACTCACCAGATTTATATGGTTGTGTGCGACGAAATCGACATCTTCTAAAGAAGTTTGCAACCAATTAAAAATGATCTTTGATATATTTGGGTTTCCGAAGGAAATCGTGTCGGATCGGGGAACCGCATTCACTTCCCAAGAGTTTGCCACCTTTGTCGAGCAGTGCCGGATCAAGCATCATAAGGTCGCTGTCGCGGCGCCATG
>NW_012056698.1:0-545 GCF_000956235.1 Wasmannia auropunctata | reverse complement strand
TCTCAGATACAGTCCTTCAATCTCTGTATAAATTCGGTCCCAATCCCTTGCTCCTCATCCATTAAAATTCTTGGACTACATCTTGATTCCTCCATGGTCCTTTCAATTTACATGTCATAGCTCGTTGCCATTCGGCGTTTGCAAGATTACGTCTCTTTTACTCCTTTCGACATATCCTAACAACCTCGCAAAAACTCCGCATTACGCAATTCCTCGTCATTTCCTTATTTAATTGCCGACGTGGTGTACATTCCGGCAAGCAGTCAGAGGGCTCTACAGCGCATCCAATATATCCAGAATTCCTGTCTCCGCTTTTCCTACAGCATCCGTAAATTTGAGCATATCTCTCCTCTCTACCTGAGATCCGGCTGGCTTAATATGCAGCAGCGCTCCGTGCTTCATCTGTGTTGTCTTGTCTATAGTCTACTTCGCTCCAACACTCCTCGCTGCCTTCAGCGCTTCCTCCATTCTAACGCAGAATTTCACGCTTTACATGCCCCTACCACGCGATCTCAGGACCTTCTGTCCTTTCCATCCCACCGTTC
>NW_012056697.1:0-516 GCF_000956235.1 Wasmannia auropunctata | reverse complement strand
TGTTTTATTTCTCACGATTTAATAATAATTTCTTGTCCAAGCAGAAATGGTCTGTTTATATAGACAATAAATAATCTATAAATAATCTATAAATAATAATCTATATATAGATAATTTTATGATTAGAATACAGCAGTTAAAACATGTATAAAGTAACATTGTTATTTCAAGCTTAATAAAAATGTAAATACGGAAGAATAATTCTATGAGTACAAGAAACTACATAATAATAAATGATAAAAAATTATATTATAAAAAATATAGTTTATGTAAATGCGCATCAAGAAATAAAAAAGTTAATTTACAATAAATTTATATTTATGTAAAACAATTAATACATATTGTATCAATTGTATCTTATTTTATGTAACATATTTTAATTAATTGTTGTACTAATATCAAAACTATGTTTTAAAATATTTCTTAAGTTATATGCGAAATATAAATTTAATTTTTTTAGTTGAAGAAAAATGAATACAAGTATTTAAGAAAAGAAAAGCATGCAATGAATAAATA
>NW_012056696.1:0-516 GCF_000956235.1 Wasmannia auropunctata | reverse complement strand
TTTTAAAGCAGTAAAATCAATAATAGATTTATTGACAAACTTAGAAAGATCAGTAACAAGCTTTATTAAAATATACAAAAGTGCTGTAAAAAAGTTAAAGTATGCTCAGAATAAGGGACAAATTTCTAATGAATAAGTATTTACATTTCTCATATTATTAATAGCGCATAAACAAATGTGAAATTGACATATTAACTTTCTTGTACAAAAACAATTTATATTATATTACAAGACACACAATTATTTATTAACTGCTTCATTATTTATTGATCATTATCATTTACATATATGTTTCATTCACATTTATTGACTATTATTCATAAACTAATCAATCACAGAATATTTAAACTTTCCTAGTTCTGATTCTTACAAATTTCTCATGTAATGTTATATGCAAACAAATTACGAATTTAAATGTTTATATGTTTTTTATTAAACGTGTATATCATCTAAAAGACTTTCTTTTAATTTACTTCTTGCTAGTAAATATATATGGTTGATATTTGATTAATAAAT
>NW_012056695.1:0-510 GCF_000956235.1 Wasmannia auropunctata | reverse complement strand
ATATATATATATATATATATATATCAAAGCGCGCGTCCGCCAATGCTTGTTTATGGATCCGTTGACCGGAAGTCTATCGGACAGACGCACCCTTTGCCCCGGAAAGAAAGAGAGGCTGACCTCCCGTGCGCGTCGCGCGGAGATATCTCTTCCTCGCGATTCGATAGATTCCGTTATTTATTTCGCGCTTCGTTTTTATCCCGCGCACGGGACGGAATCGATATGGGATAACGCGGCCGGACGCGAGACGGATTATAGTCTCTTGCGCGGAAATCCGGTGACATTAAGCTCATCCGCGCGCTTCATGTCTGTGTCGACTGCATGCAACACGAGGGGGTGTCATCGGTATTTGTAAATCGTTGTTGACATCCTCTGTGCAAATATCGAAATTTGGTATTTCGGAGATCGACTGATACAATACCGTGCATGCTCGTGTGCCGCTTAAATGATACCGCATCATACATACACGCCACTTGACAGACTTACATCTCTCTCTCTCTCTCTCTCTCT
>NW_012056694.1:0-500 GCF_000956235.1 Wasmannia auropunctata | reverse complement strand
TGCCAGCCCGCTCAGAGATGTGTATCAAAATGCATAAATCTTGTAGAAAATAATTACAGCGAATTTAAGTTTCTTGATCTGTCGCTAGATGACCAAAAGGATAAGAACTTTCTCGTAGTTAAATTTTGACATATGTTCTTATATATAGAGGTTCTACATTAACAGAAAATTTCATAAGCAATACTTAATACCAATATGTGTGTATAATATTTTTGCAAGTAGTTTAAAATTTTTAAACGTTATGTGAAACTAAAATTAATTTGTATACAACAGGAGTAAAACATTAAAATAATTTTATTTATTAAATAGACGTATGATCGAAATTTTTATAATATACTAATGTTTTTTTAAATTTCATTTTCCAGTTCATGATGCACTACGTAACACAATTTTGTGATTAATAATGTTACATAGTCGTCTACTATATATTTAGAGAAATTAAAATGCATTCCTAGACTGCTCTAGACAGTATGTTGAAAAATAATAATAGTTTCTAGCAG
>NW_012056693.1:0-498 GCF_000956235.1 Wasmannia auropunctata | reverse complement strand
TTCAAAAGTAAGTATTCGTAATTTGTAATACCATTCAAGTAGGGCGACAAATATTTGCAAAGAAATGCATGCTTTTTGAATAATATAAGTTCATACTAATTTAACAGCGAGGATAAAAATAAATATGTAACCTAACCTTTTTTACATCACCGGTAAAAACCGATAGTGTAAATGTTTTTTTCTCGTCACGTATGTCACTTATAAAAATCTAACATCATCACTCTCGCAATCTGTTTAAGATTAATTGTCTGGAAGGATTAGTTCATTGTTCTCCAGGTCTCCAGCCTTCTTGTTTAGTAATTATACCTATCGCAATTCATCAAGACTATAACGAAGGTTGGTTATATATCTAAATCTTCAACTTTTAGTATATCAATATCAGATATTTAAGTGTGTATATATATATATGCATGTAAGTACTGTACATATAGTCAATATTAAAATCTTTCATTTTTTTTAGTGCCTCGGCAATATATTCAGAAGTACCGAAAAGAGTGG
>NW_012056692.1:0-497 GCF_000956235.1 Wasmannia auropunctata | reverse complement strand
TACAATGAGAATTTAAGACACGAAACTGAAAGCTTCAAGCCCTGAGTGATAAGAAATTGATCAATTATAGGCAATTATTTTTCTTACATTTGACTGATTGATCAGTCTTTTAAACTTAAAAGTTAAGTATTGTATCTTAAATTCTCATTGTAAATTTTGTTGAAAGATTCTTTTTTTATCGTAAAACTCTTGAGTGAAAATTCAAAAACACTCATTCTTGCAAAATACATTGAAACAAAATGTTATATTCACAAAACAAAACTTTCAAACTTTTGTGAATAAATATTAAAAAGCTCCAACACTCTCCTTTTGTTATATTAAATAACTGTAAAAATAATTGAAAAATAATGTGATATCTAACGAATTCTTTTCATTTATGATTTTGTCATTTTATTTTATCACTATTAACATAGCAAACGAAAAATATTTGAACTATTATATTTGACATATCTATTCAATTGCAAATGTTATTTTATCGTTACAAAATTGACTTTTTT
>NW_012056691.1:0-494 GCF_000956235.1 Wasmannia auropunctata | reverse complement strand
TAAAATTAAAAAATAAAATTCATTATTTTAGCTATGATAAACTGTCTTTAATATAAAAATATAATTTAATTTCTCCCTAAAATAAAAAGATAAATTTCGATGTATTTCGTAAGTTTATTTTATCGATTACAAATATGTTATTGAAAAATATTTCTTATTTTAATATAATTCACAAGAATTTTTATTATTTTCTCGCTTTTGATCTTATAATCTAAGATAATATGTGATAATTAAATAAGAGCTTAAAATTCATACGTAATTTAGACACAACTTCGCGAGATCCGATTTAATCTACTCCATGCGGATCCAATCAATAAAGAGGGGATTTTGTAAGCTTCTGTGTAAGTAAATGTGTAATTTAGATTTTATTTTTCGTTTGACCACGTTATTATTGCTCATTGTGTATTACATACCTTTAAAATCATGAAACAATGATCACACGTTACTTTCCGGGATTTGAAATCATAAAGAGACGACCACATTGTACTGTTCTT
>NW_012056690.1:0-492 GCF_000956235.1 Wasmannia auropunctata | reverse complement strand
GGGGGGGGGAGAGGGTACCTCCGGTTCATTTATAGTTGGTTCGTCCGAAAAGGGGTGAGACTGTTCGCGAGAGCGAGCGATAAAAAAAAAAGAAGGAAAGAAGAGGTGTGACGGAAAGAAAGGGAAAGATATAGGTGTACGTTAACGTAGTTTGGCACTAGCGAGAGCGCGCGTCACGTGTGAAAGACTCCTCTCGCGCGCGAGGGTGAACTTCCGGGAAATGTGTCTCCCGTTGTCTACAGCACGTGTGCGAAACGCTCGCTCGCGAAATGCGGGCGACTCAATTAAAGCGGCCAAGTTCCCCGAGCTGAGCGCCGAGAGAATCACGGGGGCAAGAACTGCGTAGACAGAGAAGCTAGGCGAAGAGAGGTGTAGTTAGACATCCAGTGTGCTTTACTTTCACAATTAACCCTCGGACGCGCAAAGCGCTTTCCCGCAATGTTAAATGATACATCCGCCCCGGTTCTCTCCCTCTCTCTCTCTCTCTCTCTC
>NW_012056689.1:0-486 GCF_000956235.1 Wasmannia auropunctata | reverse complement strand
TATATATATATATATATATATATATACTATTGAAAATATTTTTTAAATTCGAAGAATTTGAGTGTATATTGCACAAAAAAAGCTTGTATATAATTATTCTATTTCTTTCGATATTTATTCATTCGTTTCTGTTTGTTTGTAAACAGATATACGCAACAGATGTACGCATTAAAAGATACAAGGTAAAAATCGCTTTTTCCTCCTTTTTCCTTGATTTCTTTTCTTTTTTTTCTCTTCCCGCGAAACGATGCTTTCGGCATCGTTTAATTTCGAGCGAATGATGCGTCGCGCAATCCGATTATGCCTCAAAATGTCTGAAAGTCGTTTCTTTCGGACAATGTAAACAATTGTAACAAGATTATCCTAATTATAATATCAATATTATTACATTTATTCTAATTACCATTATTATCACCATTAATTATTATGTCGTTATTATTGTTATCATTATTATCGCATATATGATATATATATATATATATATAT
>NW_012056688.1:0-482 GCF_000956235.1 Wasmannia auropunctata | reverse complement strand
TTTTTCTTTTTCTAATAAAATATAATGCTAATTAATACAATTTATTTTAGCAATAAAACTAGAATAATTAATTCAGTATTAAACACTAGTAATTCTGTGCAATAAATTACTGCCAGTAATACAGTACTGCCAAAATAATACTGGCAGTATTTACAGTAATTTATTACTAAATTTTTTCAATACTTTCAATACTTCTTTTTTATAATGGATATTATGTTTTATTAGATTAAAATTGAAGATAGAACCATGATGTGGGTTTTAGTTTTTAATTTGATACAACAGTTTTCCCTCGAGAAGCGCATATATTCTTAGCGCCTTTTTTTAACTTTTTTAAAAGGTAATTTTGTACTGATATCATTTTGTAGTGTTATGCATCTTACGTATGAAAATAAAAATGTCATTTTAATTTTATTTTTTAATTTGATACAGTTATATTAAAATTGAAATTATTACAATATCAATCAATAGTCCTACTACTCTTG
>NW_012056687.1:0-476 GCF_000956235.1 Wasmannia auropunctata | reverse complement strand
CAACTTTAGGGGGCATCGTGAAAAAAATTCGAAAAAAATATTTTACCAAGTATAAATAAAGTCCACTCTAATACACATATATTAAAAAATATAATAATATAAGTATAAATATATGTATAAATAATAAACTGTTTTAAAAAACATTTATAATTATTGTATAAAATAGAGTATCTTTTTACAATGTATAATGGCACTATGTTTTGCAAAATATAAAAGTAGAAAGTGATATCTCAATGACTATTATTAATAATGTCATGAAGTTACACAAATGGTATGAATTAATGAAAAATAAGTCATTATTGCAATTAATTTTTTATATAAATATATATACTAATTCTAAGATTTATAAATAGTTGATTATTCCTTTAATCATATATTTAAAATAAAACAGATATATCTAATACGAGTATAAAGAAATTACCAATACAAGATTTTACTACTTATAATGTAATCACCTTTGGAGTTTAACCTAAAGT
>NW_012056686.1:0-473 GCF_000956235.1 Wasmannia auropunctata | reverse complement strand
TCAGAGAAAATGTAAAGCAGGGATACGTTAATGTTTGAAAGTTTACAACGTACAACAGTCACCGTTTTTTTCTTTGCCTGTCTTTGAATTTTTGAATTAAACATGAGTAGCAAAAATTTGTGAGAGGACAATAATCTATATTATAATTTACTAATTGTAAATATTATTAATCACTTAAATGTAATTGCTTCTTTTCTAAATATTAAGACCGTTTCTAAATAATCAAGACCGTTTCTTCGTGATAAGTGCGTATAAAAGTGTAAAGTGTATCAAACACAAAGTAAAAGTTGAAGTATGTATTTGTTCTTTGTGTTGTAATCACGCTTTTTGATCGATGTTTATCTCTTGAGATGAAATACAAGATGAATTACACAAAAAATATAATTATGTAACGTAATAAATTACGTGCACATACATAAAATAAGGATGTTAGACTAAGCAATACATACAGTCTGCTATCATGAGTAACTCTA
>NW_012056685.1:0-457 GCF_000956235.1 Wasmannia auropunctata | reverse complement strand
TTGCTGCAAGCAGAAGACGGCATACGAGCATGCACGGTATTGTATCAGTCGATCTCCGAAATACCAAATTTCGATATTTGCACAGAGGATGTCAACAACGATTTACAAATACCGATGACACCCCCTCGTGTTGCATGCAGTCGACACAGACATGAAGCGCGCGGATGAGCTTAATGTCACCGGATTTCCGCGCAAGAGACTATAATCCGTCTCGCGTCCGGCCGCGTTATCCCATATCGATTCCGTCCCGTGCGCGGGATAAAAACGAAGCGCGAAATAAATAACGGAATCTATCGAATCGCGAGGAAGAGATATCTCCGCGCGACGCGCACGGGAGGTCAGCCTCTCTTTCTTTCCGGGGCAAAGGGTGCGTCTGTCCGATAGACTTCCGGTCAACGGATCCATAAACAAGCATTGGCGGACGCGCGCTTTGATATATATATATATATATATATAT
>NW_012056684.1:0-449 GCF_000956235.1 Wasmannia auropunctata | reverse complement strand
GCGCACGTGTGGCATTTCGCTTCTCAAATTTCGTGTCACGACGCTCTCTGTCTATTTCTTTTCGTTTTTTTAAAACTTCCTTATCTATTTCTTTGTCGCTCGCTTCATTGTTTCTTTTCTTTCACGTTTCATCGAACAATGTTGTACACAGCAAATGGGAAAAAACAATATCCACTTGGATAAAAAAACACATTTCTTTTCAATGACTTCGATTTAACCTCGAAATCGCTTTGTGGCTTGCATAATTTGACTAATTCTTTCGAGTCGTTGAAATCATCGAACGCAAATAAACAGAGTATCGATTTTTTTACGATAAAACGTAAAAAGTATGCAAGACAGGATGCTATCAAAGCCAAATGGAGAAGTCTTTAAAAAAAGTATAGAACGGTTCTGATTATTCGTTCGAACTCTCTCTCCATTTCTCTCCCTGTTTCAAACTTCTCCTCATG
>NW_012056683.1:0-447 GCF_000956235.1 Wasmannia auropunctata | reverse complement strand
GGGGGGGGGGGGACTAACCTCGTCTCCTTAACCTGATCGTGGAACGGGTCGAAATGAACGTTGATCCTGTTAATGGGCTTTAGATTGACGCGCTTCAGCTGCTTTACGATCGCGCTCATCAGCCCGCCGGAGCGGGAGAGGGTCCCGGAGAAGTGAATCGACATCTCGGTGCCGCGACGTGAGCACGAGAACCTCGTGAACGCGAAACACGTACCGCTCCGACCGCTCGCGCTTGCGGCGTCACCGCCCGGAACTTGCCGCGCCAAGCCAATGCTGCCAACATTGGCCAGTTGGCGAACTCGTTGCCGCAGGTTGGCAGTTGATCGGCCTTTACGCAACGCGTCACCGTAATCATCGATGCCACTGACGTCTTTTTTTTCCTTTATTCTATTTTATAAATTATCGTTTAATAAAATAAATCGTTAAATAAAATAAAATAAAACACGT
>NW_012056682.1:0-445 GCF_000956235.1 Wasmannia auropunctata | reverse complement strand
TCTTCAAGCAGAAGACGGCATACGAGACCGGTGTCCATACGTTCGTAGTGATCAGGGACATTAACTTGACAGACATACGCAGCTGACGGTATCGGGGATAAGTTAGCGGCGGGACAAGTCCGGCACGGTTGTGTGCAACCGCTGAATGTATTACTGCCCGGGGAGCGTGAAGGGAGAGAGAAAGAGAGAGGGAGTAGCAAGCGAGGGAAAGCCTGGTAGCGGATCGCAGTAGCACGAACGTATGGGCCCCTATACGTTACGCGCCACATCGCGTCAGGAGTGAGAGTTTACCGTTGGGCCCGCCCGTCCCTGTCCCTTCGTGTGCCCGAACACGGGCATTCCTACGCCGATAATGATCCTCCATTCGCGCCATTGCCGATAGAAATTGATTGCGCCCGAATGCGTCGATCGATGGGGTCCGCACGGACATTGGCCAACTGTGTCG
>NW_012056681.1:0-442 GCF_000956235.1 Wasmannia auropunctata | reverse complement strand
TCATCATGTATACTAATTCTAAAATTCATAATTACAATATTATGTGCAATATTTCATATTTCTTTGAAAGCACATTATATATAAATTTTTTCATCTTTTATAGAACCTACAAATTATTAATTTTAAAAAGAGTTTAATTATAAAATTATGTAAGTTATACTTATTAGAATATAGAGGACGATCGCTAGTACCGTCATAACTCTTTTTATTTGGATTATATTTCTTAAACAAAGTTATAAAAGTAAAATTATGAAAACATAAATACAAATTATAATATGTCTTTTATCGGATAATACAGTAGTTTTTTTATAAAATTGTTTGAAACTTCAAAATGTTTAATATTTTGAAGTTTCTTATACATATAAGATAATTCTTATTCATTTAAAAAAAGGCATGTCGCGTACACGTATGTATATGTGAAATCGATAGATGCATATACATA
>NW_012056680.1:0-438 GCF_000956235.1 Wasmannia auropunctata | reverse complement strand
TTAATGTCCAAACAAAGATCCGGGACTTAATCCGAGGGACTTAATCTACACTACAGTCACTGTAGCACAGTGAGTATTAAAACAGTTGCGCTTACCCAATGGCTGCGAATAAACTGCAACCATGCTCCACGTACGTTATGTACGTAGTGTCGACGCACACTATAGTTAATGTGACCAACGCAGACGTCACGTAGGAATGGAATAAGATGGGATAGTAATATTTCTCTCGATCTACGCGGTACTCGACCTCGTATATGAACTGTCTCTTCTGACTGTCGTTGAGAGGCATTATAATGTCCATGATCTGCGGCGACAACGGCACTAACAAGAACAGTGATAACGACGTGTAAACGTAAACTGCGAACAACGATCGACAACGTTGCTATACTTAACTGCTTCTCAATTGATATAGTCGGTGTAACAATGGTAGCGTGCTGT
>NW_012056679.1:0-432 GCF_000956235.1 Wasmannia auropunctata | reverse complement strand
GACAGGGGGAGGCGAGATAGAGCCGCGCGATCTTGGAAATTCTTCTTTTTATCGGGCCGCCTCGCGCCTTGCGCTTTTCAGACATCGACTGTAATCTGCCCTTGGGTGAATTCAGAGAAGCCGTCGTTGCGCGAGCTGAACGTTTCTCCGAGGAACGTGCTGGAAAAAGGACATGCACGAGCACGCGGCGTCGACCGGTGTCGATTTTCCGGGCCCAGCCTCCAGTACCGCGTCGCGCCCTTAGCCCTTTCTTCCGTGAGCCTTTGACGCCCGTGTATTTCCACGTCGGCGTCGCCCGCGACGTAACCGCGCGGCTCGCGTAGCGTCACTATTTCTTCCTGATGTAAGATGAGATTTGCCGTATTCAAACGAGGTGGGTGCCTTTCAAAACTTTTCTTTTTTTTCCCCCCCTCGCTCTCTCTCTCTCTCTCT
>NW_012056678.1:0-422 GCF_000956235.1 Wasmannia auropunctata | reverse complement strand
GTAATACTTGTTCTAGTTGTTCCAATGAATCAGCAGTTGACTGTGCAACAAATCCTGCGGAGATGTCGGGACGCGTTTGTGAAGAGTCACGAGATGGTACAAAAAGTTTACGTATATATTTGCTGCCAATCGGGAGTGCCTACACCAGTGATATTTCGTTAGGTGAAACAATTTGATCTCCTCGACGCGCGACTCGTGTTCGAAGAATTTAAAGATCGGAAATACGATTGTCCATTTTCTGCGGTGTCGACACGAGACATCTCTTCGTTTTCGAAATAACCATTCGGCCATCTCTGTTCACCTGATAATTGTAGTCTACGAGGTACACCAGATTCAAGATACATTGCAGGTGATAGTAACAGAAACCGTTCACTATGGACGTGTCTCTTATAATTCAATGGATAAAAGAGATAGCAATTCTG
>NW_012056677.1:0-422 GCF_000956235.1 Wasmannia auropunctata | reverse complement strand
TAAAGTATTGCTGTGAATTAGTCGCGTAACGGTAATTCTTTTGTGACAATTACGTAATTGTCGAACTTTCCAAGAACTATTTTTCATTTACTTTCAGTCGCATACATTTAAGCGCATTAAGCTCGTCCCATATAATATATTTCATATACATTCAATATAATATCAAACAAGCGGTTACTTTTTTATTCACATAAGTACAAGTATGATGTATGTTTCTTTTATAATTAAACAAAAAAATACGCTTCTTTAGCATAATTTAACAATGTAATATTTTTATCTAAATGTTACAGCAACATACAATTTTCTATTTTCACATATATAGTTTTCTTTGTTTATAAAGTATAGTTTAGTTTCATAATTAAAATATTATGTAAAAAAATTGTTTAACTGCAATAAATTAAATTATTATATACATATATATT
>NW_012056676.1:12584-13133 GCF_000956235.1 Wasmannia auropunctata | reverse complement strand
AAATTTATCGAAATTTCTATTTTCTATATTTCCGTAGAAATATTTATTTTTTTGGAAAAATATATCTACGCAATAGTACCACTAATTACAATTTTCTAAAATCAAGAAAGTGATAAAAGTAATGTTACATGAAAATCCATAAATTTTTAGAAAATAGTACAACAATCAACAAATTTTTAAAAATGAGAAAGAACAAAATCTTCAGTAGTTAAAACATTTACTTATTTGTAGAATACTACGATTATTTAGGAATGACTACAGAAATCTACCAGAATCAACGTATCATAAAACTATTGAAAACTATTTCAATCCAAATCTGTTTTTGATTTCCCATAAAATATACAATTTTCTATATATATCAACAAAAACGATTTGTTTTTACAACTTCAAAATCTATTGCATGGCTATAATTAAAATTCGTAATTTTTTGTTTCATATTTTTACTTTTGCATAGAATATTACAAATTTCTATGAAGAACAACAATATTCTTCAGTATTCTACGATTGATGAATCCGTGAAAATCTATATAAATTTACTTTTTTAAATTT
>NW_012056676.1:0-421 GCF_000956235.1 Wasmannia auropunctata | reverse complement strand
CTATACATGTAATAAAAAACATTTAGATGATTTACATGAAATTATTACAGATCTTATCATCGTATTGTGGAGTTCAGATAGTGAATGCAGATATTTCTGGAACATTTAATTTAAACATAGCATGATAGACTTAATATCATCTTTATGATTACAAAGAAATACTTTATTTCTCCATTAGGAAATAAAATAAAATATATAAGGACATATTTTGCAGATGGACAAGCACATCGAAAAAGTACAATCGGTGCAAAAAGTACAAAAACAGAAAGAAAACAGCACATCTCATATTCTTACACAGTATAAGGTACAATAAAACTATTATTAATTCGCGATTACTTGCGTGTGAATGTTTTTTTAACTTGGCCGTTGGTTTATTTCGAGTCATAAAAATATCTTTGTTTAATTTTTCTTTATATTTTTA
>NW_012056675.1:0-408 GCF_000956235.1 Wasmannia auropunctata | reverse complement strand
TGTGTGTGTGTGTGTGTGTGTGTCTCTAAAAAAATGTGCTTTTTATATTTTTTAAGTATACATGTGAATTATGAAATGCAAAAGGGTGCAAATTACGTATTTTTTTCAATTTACTACCAAAGAAAATGTTTAATTTTAGTTCCAACTAAAAGATTAACAAAATTACTTTTAGAAATTTAAATATAACATTTAATTATGTTTTAATATTGACACATTTTTTTCTGTTTCCTGAAATGTTTCTATTGAACGAAAAACTTAAATTTCAAATTTAGACTTAAATTCTTTTTACGCTCAACTGTTAGTAGAAATATTAATATAAATTTCATAATACGTATTAATAAACTAACAATGAGGTTCGTCAATGTAAGAACAATCAAATTGTAGAATAGAGATCGGAAGAGCACACGT
>NW_012056674.1:0-402 GCF_000956235.1 Wasmannia auropunctata | reverse complement strand
GCGGTTGCTTGGACCTTTTTAATAATTCCAAAACAGTACCGTTTTGGGATGATCAAAAAAATTCAAACAAAACGACACTTGGCTTGTGTCACTAAATAAAAAGCACCCTTTAAGTATGTACCTAATAACTATAATTAGTCACTAATAATGAATTCAGTAGATGTGCACTGATTCTGTGTAGGTGCTATCCAATGTTGCCCTGTTATATATCACTAGTGCAGCATGATCTCCGCATAAATGTGATCACCCGTAATGCAGCATTAATTCAGGATAACATTGAAATGAAACAGTACTGAACTGATATAAAATAGGTACTAAACCGGTGCTAAACTTTTTAGTGCAGAGTGCAGTTGATGTTTATTGCAAAATTAGATTCTATATACATATAGGGTAAGTGTCCCT
>NW_012056673.1:0-400 GCF_000956235.1 Wasmannia auropunctata | reverse complement strand
GAGAGAGAGAGAGAGAGAAAGGGTGGGAAGGAGAAAGGGAAAGGAATAGAGAGTTCGACATGTAGATAATGATTACCAAATGACAAAATCTTCAAAGTGCATAATCTGGTATACATAAACTCGCTCAATATTCCCAACACGTTAACTCTCAAGACGCGCTCGGTGGCGTAAGACGCGATTTCCCACAGTCGAGAGTGTATCTCCGAAATATAAATATATAACTTAGAACCGCACGTCGAAAAAGCGTTATCCGTTGGGAGCAAACTTACTCTGGCAAATTTCAGAAGCAGCTTGGAATTGTTAATAAACTTGGAGACATTGATACCTCGTGGGGTTTCCATGACGCGGTGAGATATTTTAAATTATATAGACTATGTCTACACCGCGATGAGGGAGAGAG
>NW_012056672.1:0-399 GCF_000956235.1 Wasmannia auropunctata | reverse complement strand
ATATATATATATATATATATATTTATGAATCGATATTTTATTACATCGCGGGAGCTTTTAATTTCGAAGAGGCGTTGCTGCGCGCGAGCGCCTATAAAAAGCATCGAGAATGACAGGCGCGGGATAGACGAAGCGGAATTACTACAGGCGTTTACCTTATCGCTTCCCAGCGTTAATCCCTCCGCAAAGGTACGGAGACGCACACGGGGCTTAATCGGTATCGCTTGGCGGCACCGCGCCGCGCGACACGGCCGCTTCGGAAACGCAGCTTTTAAAATTAGGTCGCAGCTTTATAATCGCGAAGTAGTCGAAGGTGGTATTCTTAGACCGCGCTTGTGTAGTCGAGCGTAGCGGTTTCTTCAAAACTCTCCCTCTCTCTCTCTCTCTCTCTCTCTCTCT
>NW_012056671.1:0-398 GCF_000956235.1 Wasmannia auropunctata | reverse complement strand
GTCGAGGCAACTACGGATTACAACTGCTGGCATTTTGTACGATATTCTTTATCATGCGGATTGTTAGATTAATAGTTGTTTACGGTAAGCAAGAAACAAATTATAACACCAACTTATTTTTGTGACATATAAGAATCGCGATACTTATAAAAAGTTATGTAACTGCTATATATTAAAAAAAAATTTGTATCACAACTTTTCTTCTCGAAGATTTTTTGTTTGTGCAATAAAATATTAAACAGATAGAATGTATTTTCTTAAATATGTCATTGATAAAATATTATTGCTGTATATATTCTCTTATGTGATAGGTAATAGGTAGGTATATATTATATGAATATATATAAAAATGCGCAACTGTTTCCATTAATGCTATTAAAAATAATGTTTTGTTCATT
>NW_012056670.1:0-394 GCF_000956235.1 Wasmannia auropunctata | reverse complement strand
TCCAAACGACGACGATGGACTGCAGATAATAAATGATAAGGCTTGCGACTGCGTCTATTCGCTAAACGCAACATATTGATAAAGTATAAATACAAAAGAAATAAAACCAAACAAAAAATAACCCGAGAATAAAATAAAACAAATCTAACCAATAAAAAGACAAATTTTTTTCGTTGCTATAAGCAAATGGTTGGTAGCAAGAGTGTCACACGTTATAATTTCTTTCTGCGTCTGAAATTCAAATTTATTTACGAGTTAAGTTTATGGTCATGTACTGATGAGTAATGCATTACAAAAGAGCTTATGCAGAGAACCTAATTTTTTGATGAACTTAAAACTTAAATACTGAAATTTTAAAGAAATAAAAATTAAATTATTAATATTATTATTATTA
>NW_012056669.1:0-391 GCF_000956235.1 Wasmannia auropunctata | reverse complement strand
GCCCGTGTGGGAAGAGAGAGAGAGAGAGAGAGAGAGAGAGAGAGAGAGAGAGAGAGAGAGAGAGAGAGAAAGAGAGAGTGAGAGGGAGAGACGAGCGAAATGAGAAACGTTTATGGTGCGCGATATATATTCTAAATTAATGCTGTTTATCGCGGATGAAAAAAATTCGCGTGGAGAAAACGCGGACGTGAGGAAACAAATGGAAAATAATGTGCATCACGCTGTATATAATGCGGACGTGTGCACCGAGGCACGGAGGGAAGGGGGAAACGCGCAGAGGGCGAAGAAAGAGAAAAAGATCGGAATGGGACAGGGGTGGGGCGAGAAGAGCAGCGACGAGAAGGAAGAAGAGAATCGAAGAGGAGAGCTAGAGAGAGAGAGAGAGAGAGAG
>NW_012056668.1:0-391 GCF_000956235.1 Wasmannia auropunctata | reverse complement strand
GCGTACGAGTCGAGACGTAGGGTCCTTGACAGAATGTAACCATACTAACGGCTTGTGGTCCGTGACAAGACTGAATTTACGCCCATAGAGATACGGGCGGAAATGGTTCACGCTGTACACTATAGCTAAAAGTTCCTTTTCGATCGTCGAGTAGTTTTGTTCCGCCGCGTTAAGTAGTCTAGAAATGTATGCGATCGGTCGATCCTTGCCAATACTTCCCTGACTCAATACACCGCCAATTGCGTATTGCGACGCGTCCGTTGTAACAATAAATGGTTTAGTAAAGTCGGGGTATTGGAGGAGCGGTTGAGAACATAAGGCGTCCTTTAATGTTTGGAATGCTTGTTCTTGTGCCTCTGTCCACTCGAATATTTTATCTTGTTTGAGTAAT
>NW_012056667.1:0-390 GCF_000956235.1 Wasmannia auropunctata | reverse complement strand
CTTTACACTTTCTTTAATAATTCCTCGATTAAGAAGATCGTCGGTGATCTTTCTAATCTGATTTCGTTCCGCCCAGGCGAATTTACGTGGAGCATATGCGTATGTTGCGTGATCCTTGAGATTGACTGTAACGCAATAATCGTCATCTGCTTTTACTACCGGGAATACTTCTATGTCACTTAATAATTTCTTCAAATTATTTTTTAACTGTTCGTCGAAATTTATTGTGATATCATTAAATATGTCCGAACCGGTTTCGCTACATGCGATCATTTGTAATAACGGCTGAGGAAAATTAATGTTCTTAGATTCAACGACCGGTTCATATGTATTTTATTTTCGTTAAGAAAGTCACGATCTATTATTATATCTGTGGAAGACTGTTATCGG
>NW_012056666.1:0-389 GCF_000956235.1 Wasmannia auropunctata | reverse complement strand
CAGAGATGTGTATAAGAGACAGGTGTGGCTCTTTGAGTCGCCACACCCACTTTTTCAATGGCGCAGACGAAATTCCAAAAATCTAACCTTAAATAACTTTGATTTACGTCATGCACATGCGCTAGTATATGTAGTGGGGAGTCACCATAAAAGAGGGGATTACTGTATGGGAGGGTAAGATGTGATTTTTACAAAGATCAAGATACTAACGGAGGTCAACTTTGCGGAGGTTCGACTGTACTGTGATCATCAATATTCTTTCATTACAAATATGCACGATCTGATAACGATTTTTCCACTATAAATACATTTCATCCAAAGCACAATAAATTTATGGTAGAACCAGCAGATGACACTTTTAGTTTAACAGAAACCTATTGTTCAAAGTG
>NW_012056665.1:0-388 GCF_000956235.1 Wasmannia auropunctata | reverse complement strand
GAGAGAGAGAGAGAGAGTTTCACAGTTCTCGCTGGCACATCTTTCCGGCTCGGCGGAGATCTTGTATTAATTCCAGTTTGTCGTACCTGCGTCATCGAGGCTGCCTGTCATAGGTAGCTTTTTTCTCGTTCCGTACCTTTTCCCGATCCTCTTTCGCGCGCGCGAAAGAATGGTCCCTTTTGTCGCTCGTCGGAACATCCGCGATTTCTCCGCGTTGGACGTACCGCTATTCCTCTCCCCTGCACATACTTCCATCTTCTACCTGCACTCTAAATTCGTTGCAGTGAGATTTCGCTGCAAAGCAAGTAGCGAATAGTCAAAATGCGACCACCCTCATTGCAGTGAGATTTCACTTTAACTTAAAGTGAAGATCGGAAGAGCACACGTC
>NW_012056664.1:0-383 GCF_000956235.1 Wasmannia auropunctata | reverse complement strand
TTTGAGAACAAATTTTCTGGTTTTATCGATTTAATTGAGGTTGTTTTAAGAACATTCATATTAGTTTTAGTTTTAATAATAGTTTTAGTAATAAAAGTTTTAGTAATAAAACTTTTATAGTTTTAATAATAACAGTTTTAGTAATAAAAGTAAAATAATCGCTATATTATTGCAACAGTGTATGAAAAGTATGGACGCGTTATCACACGTGTCATAATGCAACGTCGCGCCAATGATAAAACCAAAAGTATCAAAAAATTATTGAAAATTATACAAACGTAGTAGCACCCAAGGTCCTTATTATTGAGTTAAAAAAGATAACTATTTACATAAGTTGATACACAAAAAGTAGTAACTACATACTTATAGGTAGATACTTTACA
>NW_012056663.1:0-373 GCF_000956235.1 Wasmannia auropunctata | reverse complement strand
GCCTGGCTTATGTTGCAGAACTTTTATTAGGACTAAATCCCCAACTTGATAAGTAGATACTTTTTTATGTCTTTTATCGTATTGTATTTTGTTGTATTCCTGAAGTTTCTTATTCGTGGAATACGCTATGTCTCTTGCTTGTTTCCTCTCATCATCCAAATTAAGGTCTAGACTTTTCAACTGGTTGATGTATGTTTTCAAATTCTCATCTTCCGTTTTTCGCTGACTATATCCCAAAAGCAATTTACTTGGAGTTGACTTTATGGCTTTATGATGTGAATTATTTAAGACATATTGAGCAGTACTTAAACAATTTATCCATTCAGTTTGATCATTTACAATTTTGGCTAGGGTTGATTTTAAGAATCTATTT
>NW_012056662.1:0-372 GCF_000956235.1 Wasmannia auropunctata | reverse complement strand
TCTCTCTCTCTCTCTCTCGTCCAGCCGAAGTTTCCTTCATTAAAATAGTCAGTCAATGCTCTAAGGTGCATAAAGCGTATATAAAGCGAGTAATTATTCGGTGGACCGAGTGGCATATATGCATACGCGCGTGCACGTGTATACGTAATACCTAGCCGGGCGTACTGCCGCCGCGCACGGGCGTCTGTGCCCGTCTCTTCCTCATAGAATAATGCGCATATTAATGCAGTAGGGTATAAATTAGTTGGGATCTGGCTAGACGAGCCGGCAACACGCATACACACGGAGACGAAAGGCATCTACCTCAGCGCACATACGAGTCTCTCGCGTGCCCGCATCTCTTTCTCTCTCTCTCTCTCTCTCTCTCCAGCT
>NW_012056661.1:0-365 GCF_000956235.1 Wasmannia auropunctata | reverse complement strand
TTAAAAAATTAAATATTTAATTTTTTAATATTGATTAATTTTTATTCAATACAAAATAGTTTGGATTACATTTATACAATTACTATTACATTTTCTACATTCGTACGATATAAATTTGCTTTTTTAGAGATTTATATAAATTACTACTAACTGTAATAATATTGTAGTGCAATTAATATTGATTGAAATAATTACATGCAATATCTGTTGATATTATGCTTGTTTACTTTTACTCAATTTAGATGTACACATGTAATTAAAGTATAAATTAATACTTATCTTTAGTGTAAAGTATATACTTAATAAAATTATGGTGAGAATAAAGAATAAAAATGCATAGACATCAGATCGGAAGAGCACACGTC
>NW_012056660.1:0-362 GCF_000956235.1 Wasmannia auropunctata | reverse complement strand
TATATATATATATATATACACATTATATAATATAAAATATGAAATGCAAAAACGAATTTTAAAACAAGAATATATATATACACATTTCATGCTCTTTTTTTATATTTGTCATATTTACTGGAAATAATAAAAACATAATTTTATTTTACCATACAAATAAGTCAAATCGATTTATATTCATTCTAATTTGACATTTAATATTTTTCTTGCTTACTTTGTTCATTGTCTTATATATGATGTGAGTGCAAAATTAATATTAAAAAATTTAGCTGATTGCAATTCATATTTACGAGGGCAAGTCAATAAGTTCTTAGAAAATCTGTCAGAGAGCACTCGCAGTGTGATGTCAGAGCACACGTCTG
>NW_012056659.1:0-363 GCF_000956235.1 Wasmannia auropunctata | reverse complement strand
TATATATATATATATATATTAATGCTTCGCAAGTTCAAGTAGAAAAGCTTTTAATTTGAATTAGGAGTTTGAGAGTAGCTTTCTATTCCACATAGAACCATACAATACATAATATGTAAATGATTTGCTTAAGTTATACGTTATCCAACTTGATTATTTTATCTATAAAAAGACCATTAGAAATTGGATTATTTCTTTGCGTATTAGGAGAAGAATTTGTAAATTTGTGATTTAATCGAGAAAAATAATATGCAAGAACTGATCTTTGTTAAGTGGCTTAGTTTACTTTGATATGACAATGTAACGCGGTAACGCTAGATGAAATCTTTACTTGGTAGGATCGTATGCCGTCTTCTGCTTGAC
>NW_012056658.1:0-356 GCF_000956235.1 Wasmannia auropunctata | reverse complement strand
GGCTATATTCTTAGATTAGAATACTCTCGGAATGGAATGCTTTAATGTGAATTATATTAATTTTTATTAATAAAAGCAGTTTAAAATTATTCCTTTAAAATAAAATTTAAAAAAGATTATTTATTATTTTTAAAGATTTTTTAATAACGTCACCATTTGTCGTCAGACAACGCTACGCTAAGCTTGCTCAATTTTTGCCGTCAATTTGTCATCAAATTATATCAACAAGCTTTGCTCGGTTTTTGCCATCAATTTGTTGGCATAGCATATCAACAAGATTTATCAACAAATTATTAGCCTAATGAGAATGCAGATGATTTACAGTGGAAATCTAATCGAATTTGCTACCAATTTGC
>NW_012056657.1:0-354 GCF_000956235.1 Wasmannia auropunctata | reverse complement strand
GTGTGTGTGTGTGTGTACGCGCGCGCACGTGTGTTACAATTGTAATTTAATTCAAATAAGAATAAATAAGTCATTTAAAAATTTGTAAGAAAAATAAATATGTATAAAGATTTAGTATACAGTAACGTATTGTGATTTTTGCAACTGCAGGCGCATGAAATATTCGTTATACATTCAATTTATTTTATTATGATAATATAACCTCTAATATATGTAGAGTTATAAATTAAACAGTGAAAGATTAGAGGAAACAATAGTTTCCTGCTACTTGTACTCTTCTTTTTAATTTAATCTATGAGCAACTCGCGCATTCTGCAATTTTCACGTTGACCACATTGTGTGACAGAAAGGGGG
>NW_012056656.1:0-353 GCF_000956235.1 Wasmannia auropunctata | reverse complement strand
TCGCAACACTCGGCTTGTTTACATAAGAGAAATAATAACGTACCAAACGTTACGATAGAGGACCAAATGAAGAGTTCTATTAACTGTTGGTGACATCGTTCGTTGGCGTATTGTTCGCGGATTTTCGGAAAAAGAGAAAAACAAAAGAAAGATATTGACAAATCGACTTAGAACATATATAATATGTATTTGAGTATATGTATTTAATATATGTTCTAAGCAAATCGAAGAGGAAAAAAAAATATCTTAACGGAGATTGTGTCATAAACTTGTTACACACGAGCCTATTCGCTGACGCCTATTGATGGGAGGAGCAAATTTTTAAATATAACAAAGGGAACGCTTCCCTCCCC
>NW_012056655.1:0-350 GCF_000956235.1 Wasmannia auropunctata | reverse complement strand
TTATATAAATATTATATATTAATATATCAATATATAATAATATTATATATTAATTAATATAATATTATATATTATTAATACATTAATAATATATAATATATTAATATATTTAAATTTAAGATTTCGTAAAAATACATCACAACGAGAGGCCTGGATACGATTTGTTAATTGAGAAAACTGGCAACCTTCTAAATGCAGCAGAATTTGTTCCCAACATTTTTCTAATGAATGTTTTTGAAAATTAAAATTTAAGATTTTCCTGAGACCACTTAGCATTCCAACTATACATGTCGATCGTTTAAAATATGTATGTTTATCTGTATCGTATGCCGTCTTCTGCTTGATATAAT
>NW_012056654.1:0-347 GCF_000956235.1 Wasmannia auropunctata | reverse complement strand
TCTTATCGAAACCAACCTATAATTTATATATGAAAAAAATGTGTGAATCTATAAAAAATGTTGCCAAGAAGTTTTTTGCATCGGCTGTAGAAGAAGAGAAAGAAGCAATGTGTGAAGCAAATAATTTAGAAGAAACGTCAGAATTGACTGTATCGGGCGACGGCACATGGAAAAAAAGAGGGTTCTCTTCGTTATTTGGCGTTGCTTCTCTAATTGGCTATTATACTGGAAAGGTATTTGACATTTTTGTGAAAAGCAGTTACTGCCACGATTGTAAGACTTGGGAAAACAAATTGGATTCTGCCGAATACGAAGCGTGGTACGAAGAGCATGTAAATAGTGGCAAT
>NW_012056653.1:0-346 GCF_000956235.1 Wasmannia auropunctata | reverse complement strand
TATAAATCTAGGCATCTTTGGACGATCCAAATGGAACTTTAAATATGCGAAGCAAACCGAGCCGCCAGAATTATACCGAAAAATGATTGAACATGGATTCAAATATCATTGTAAAATTATAGCCTTATACGTAACCGATGACTTACGATTGTATACAATTATATTCCGTTGATTGTAATAAAATTAATTAAGTGTAATATATGTATATGGAAGTATATAAAAATTATAAAATCTCAATTCCGTTAAAAAATGTAAAATTTATTATTGTTACTTTCAGGATTTTAGTCTATAGTTTTCATAGTTGATAATTATTTTAAGATCTTAAGTAATGTCTTAAGATGCTGAT
>NW_012056652.1:0-344 GCF_000956235.1 Wasmannia auropunctata | reverse complement strand
TTGTATAAGAAATCGCAATAAGTTAATTAAGTTTCATTTTTTATCAAAACATTTACAAAACTATCACGTATTTTACGCGTAGTGTAATTTGAAAAAATAATGAAAACTAAAATATTATTATGAACTTGTGAATTTATAAATTAATTTATAAATTCTTAAACAAGAGGATACAATATCAAAACTTCAGTTATATAAAAGTTTAATAGAAAAATGATAGAGGATGGATCACCGATATCATCGTATCATTTTGGTTTTGGATTATATTTCTTAAACTAATATAGCTAAAAATAAAACTTAAATTTTTATTTCAAATTATTAAAAAATAAAATAGTTTTAATGATTTT
>NW_012056651.1:0-343 GCF_000956235.1 Wasmannia auropunctata | reverse complement strand
GTGTGTGTGTGTGTGTGTGCGTGAGAGAGGGCGAGAGGAGAGAAAGAGAGGAGGGAAAGAGAGTCGGGCTTCCGGCGGCGCGAGCTTTTTAGATACGCCGCCGATTGCGGCGGTATCTCGCTCGCGGTAGCGCCGCCCGCAGCCGCGGTGCGTATAATTTATTTTCCCGATAACGCGCGCGGCCGGGGTGAGCAGCGTCTCGTCGTAAGGTCCGCGTCGAACCACCCCGAGACGGCGCGATCCCACCGACGAGTAGGAACCGCGCGCGTGCGGCGGGAAGCCCGTCGGCCTGCAGAATCGAAGGGAGCTCTCTTTTTCCACGTTACACGACTCAGGGGCGGAG
>NW_012056650.1:0-343 GCF_000956235.1 Wasmannia auropunctata | reverse complement strand
TCAGTCGAATTTTCATCCAATAAAACATCATCATCAAAATTTGGATCAATTAATTTTTGTATTGAGGGTGCAACAATTAAGTCTGCATAACGTAACAAACTGTTTTTTGGGGGTTTTCAAAATATTTGAACACAATCTTGTTCACATAAATTCCTTTGACGGAGATTCCAAAGTTTCTTTATATCTAATTTGTCAGAAGAGTCATTAATAATAAAATATGGATTTTTTATATCTAATCCTTTCAGTTGTAGAAAATGATTTGAACCATGACTATAGCCTATTGGTAAGACATTATCTCGTAGCATGGCGTTAATAAGAGTACTTCTCCCTGCACTTTTTCTGT
>NW_012056649.1:0-338 GCF_000956235.1 Wasmannia auropunctata | reverse complement strand
CTATCCAAAATTGTCGAAAGTTTTACTCGTTTTTGTAATGGTTCTTCTATATAAAAATTTTCTGAATTGTCAATTGGTTCTAATGGTATCTGAAAAAATTAAATTATCTAATAATAAGATAAATATTTAATTGGTACATTATCTGTCAATGTACGTGATTTTTGTAACATAAAACATAAAAATATAATACAAATAAAATTTTGAAATCAAATAAAATCAAAATTAAATAAAAAATACCATGATATCTTCAGATGTATTAGTTAGTGATATTACAATCTCTGGTGTTAGAGCTAATGCAGACATCCTTGCTTGAAATTTCTTTCGCTCTCCCAAAATGG
>NW_012056648.1:0-330 GCF_000956235.1 Wasmannia auropunctata | reverse complement strand
GTGTGCTCTTCCGATCTCATTTATTTAATTGCTGACGACGGCATACGATCATCCCGTCGGAAGGCTCCCGGCTCTCAAAAATTATGGTAGAGGAAAGTGTCGGAGGAAAGGGGACGCGTCCCCTGGTGTGAACCGGCCGATAAATAAACGAGAGTTTCTCAAGCGAACAGGTGGAATTGACGCGAGATCAACATTTACGCTCCTAATCGAAATCATACAAGTCGCGAGGTGCTCGACTAGAATTTGTGGATCACACGGTATACACTTGCTCGATAAATGCACGTATATGTATTTTTATGCGTGTCGCATGTGTGTGTGTGTGTGTGTGTG
>NW_012056647.1:0-328 GCF_000956235.1 Wasmannia auropunctata | reverse complement strand
GGGGGGGGAGGATAAAATCGATAAGGATCGTCGAATAAGTATAAAGGACTCCGAATCTTTCCGGCTGTCGTAAAAACCGTATCCGCGCCTTTACGTATCCGGCCAATGCGCGGCCGATTGAGATCGCTAGATGAATAAGAGCGCCAAATCCTCAAGTCGTCCAGAAGAAATACAGCGCGAGCTCAGCTCCCGGAGCTTCCGAAGATCGCAGACGATCGAGACTATTGACTGCACTCTCTTTCTCTTTCTCTCTACCCCTCTTTCACCCTCTTTTTCTCCCTTACTCTGCTTCCATCCCCTCCCGCCCTCTCTTTCTCTCTCTCTCTCT
>NW_012056646.1:0-328 GCF_000956235.1 Wasmannia auropunctata | reverse complement strand
TATGGATCTTATTAAACTGCGAACGAACTGCGAGCCCCATAAGTGTAAGAAAAGCTTCGATTTATACTGAGCAAAATATTAAAAATGTCACGAGTAAAATATCCGGTATTCGCTTCGCAACTTGTGTGAACCGAGTTTGAGCTATTCATCTCCGTGAGTAGCTGCAATAAAGTCATCGTTACCTGAGAAAAGGTCTTTGTCTTTCTCTATTGATATAATTGATTCAATTTCGGAAAGTTCTTCTTTACTGGAGTTTATGCTCTCGTTATCTGTTATCATTAGAGGATCCGCTTCTAAGTTAGATATATTCTCATCATTTTGTTTATCC
>NW_012056645.1:0-318 GCF_000956235.1 Wasmannia auropunctata | reverse complement strand
TTTTAATTTTAAGGTAACTTTAAGAATTGCCTAAAGAATAGTACAATAAACCGTAGTGTGGAATTATATGTAGTAAGAAAGTGTTCGAAGCATAAACATTTTTTCTAAACGCGTACTTCTTTAGAAAAATAATTTTAAATGTAGGCATGATATATATTTATTAAATTATGTATTCCCTGGTAGAAATTTGGATATGAAGCTAGTATGGTCCTTGCATGAATGCCATGCTGCCATTTCAAGAGCTAGTATGGCATAGAGGCCCTTTACTAAGAGTTTGGCCAAGAGGAATCTTATTTTGGAGCGTTTTGATTGGTCCGC
>NW_012056644.1:0-317 GCF_000956235.1 Wasmannia auropunctata | reverse complement strand
GAGACACTCTCGAATCCTGACGCTTTCCTTAACCACAATTATTGTTTTCAGATCCTGTGGTGCATTCCGGTGCAGCATCAATATGAGTATCTCGCAGTATAATATTTTATCCGATTTAGCTTGTCACAGCGAATAACAATTAATTCCTATAATATTATTTCTAGGTTATGGAGTGTGTACAGTAGCAGTGACAGACCATGCGCCTCCGCAGAACAACAGTATATCCTTCCGACAGTCACG
Source organism: Wasmannia auropunctata (assembly GCF_000956235.1). NCBI lineage: Eukaryota > Metazoa > Arthropoda > Insecta > Hymenoptera > Formicidae > Wasmannia > Wasmannia auropunctata. Next base: position 77 of record NW_012056644.1, on the reverse strand, counting down.
GACCGACGGAAGTTAGTGTCCCTACCGCTATTCTACAGGCTTTACAGTATATATAGGCGCGGCAGCAGCATATATTC
>NW_012056643.1:0-310 GCF_000956235.1 Wasmannia auropunctata | reverse complement strand
TTAATCATTGCAGCTCTCGCAAGTTTCATTTAAATTTATATCTAAACTCCATCCCAAATGTGGAATAATGATAGAAAGCACATAAATTTGCACTTTTTCATAAGAAATAACATTTCTATAATAAAAATATACAACCGCGGTCTTAACGTGCACTTCCGCCTTCCAGGTGAAAGAAAGGGTATAAAGCGAAAGAGAGAGATACACAATACTCTCTCGAACTGATCTATGATTTTTGACCGTACTTACCGGTGTACCTCAAGTATATCTGTTGCGTATATTACGGAATCAGAGCTCGCGAACCGACTGATCG
>NW_012056642.1:0-310 GCF_000956235.1 Wasmannia auropunctata | reverse complement strand
ACAAATCTGTAAAGAAATCTATTGAATATATTAATTTCTTATGCCTAAATTCTTTATAAAAAATGCTAAAAAATTTCTCCATCGATTTCACACACTTTCTAACACGAATTAATAAATTGTTTCGAGTTTTTTGAAAAACGTTTGCAGTTTCGCGGCAGCATTAAGTATCAATTGCTGCAGTTGTTCCTGAAATCCTGAATCCTGAAAGTATGTCGAAGTCGATGGACAAATTTTTGAGTATCTTTTGTAAAGAATTAAAGAACAAACTAAAGAACGTTAAACAATATTTACTTCAATATATGTTTTTTTT
>NW_012056641.1:0-305 GCF_000956235.1 Wasmannia auropunctata | reverse complement strand
GTTTTTAAAAACATTAAAAAAACGTTTTTAAAAACGTTAAAAAAACATTTTTAAAAACATTATTTGCTGATTGGGAGAGAATTACGCAACTCAAGAAACCAAACGTCTCCGCTTAGTTCATTTATTCAACAATATTTATGAGCGAGGTTCAATGGAAATTTTTCAATTGATGAAGGAAACGTATTGCACCCAACGTGCAGTTATAAACGAAAAAGACAGATTTACAGAAACTTTCAGTAGAGTGGCCTTTTCTTAAAGATCCTGACCATTTTATCCAGCATAGCTGCATATTGTTAGGAAAAGAC
>NW_012056640.1:0-303 GCF_000956235.1 Wasmannia auropunctata | reverse complement strand
TATTCGCTGGACCGCTTCGCATTCTTTTCGCGGGAAGCCCGTTTTTGCCATTCTCCGGTTCTGCTATCTTAGGCCTTTCGCGTCGTGACGCGCTCACCGCGGTCCTGTACAGGAACTCATAAAGTTGGTCGGGCGTCGGAAATTCGTCCTTTTCTAACGTCGCCTCCCATTTCTCTAACGTATTCCTCGGTAATTTAGTTTCTACAACGCAGACGATCGTTTCGGGGCAGACCGTGACTCCCAGTGTGCTTAATGACTTGACGTGTTGTTGAACATTATCGGCGAGTTTCATTAACCCGCTTG
>NW_012056639.1:0-303 GCF_000956235.1 Wasmannia auropunctata | reverse complement strand
GCTCTTCCGATCTCGTGACAAGACAAAAATTACAACGCACTTTGTTGACGGTATCAACTGCTAGAAAGGTTCGGGTGAAAGTCATTTGACTAGACAGATAGCATTTGTCTAGTCAAAAGCTATTTTCCTAAAATGATCATTTGCCTACGACATATACATTAATTAATTAACTATTAATCATGACTAACAACTAGGTATTAAAATTTAAAAGAAAATTGAAAATTAAAATAATGTATTGTATATTAAATAACATATAAGAAATAAAATTTAAGCATATAGAATTATATATATATATATATATAT
>NW_012056638.1:0-302 GCF_000956235.1 Wasmannia auropunctata | reverse complement strand
GTCGCGACGGTCCGTTATTAAAGAAGCTCCAATAGGAAACGGATTAACGATTAATGGGGATCGAAATACGGATACGGTCATCAAAAAATACTTCACTTCGATCGGGATTGTTAAACTCAATTTCGAGCGTTTGAATCCGATTTATATAGTTGAATTAGTCTCCAAGACGTAGCGTGTGCGTGGCAATCCGCGACTCAGGGCATACAGCCCTTAGGAGTTGTCGCGGTCTATATTGACCCGTACATATAAAAATACGCGACTCAGAGCATACAGCTCCTAGGCGTCGTCGCGGTCCATATATC
>NW_012056637.1:0-302 GCF_000956235.1 Wasmannia auropunctata | reverse complement strand
TGCGCGTTGTTATACGTAAATATACGTAAATATATCTAGCTACGAGCACACCACGTGCATGGAACTGTTTTTCTTTTTTAACCTGAACCAGTGTGCACTCTGCACTTAAAGTGAAACAGATATATGTTTCACTTATATTTGACAAAAACGAGAAGATAAGTTGTATTACAATTTAGTGTCGTTTAGAACAAGAAGTGAAAACGACCTCATGTTTATTTGCATCATGGTCACATCATTCGCTTCATTCGTACTAGTGCATTTGTGTATTTTTCACGCACAGAGAATATAGTACTATCTAACAT
>NW_012056636.1:0-192 GCF_000956235.1 Wasmannia auropunctata | reverse complement strand
TGCTCTTCCGATCTTCTTCCGAATCCGATCAAAAGCAGCTGTTGGTGCAGAAATTACTGGATGCAGCGGCCGATGATTTGAGGACAGTTGATGGAGTCAGGAGAGAGACAACGGATATATTTTTGTAAGAGGAAGAGAGGTTAGTCCCATAAATATTTTTTTTTTAGAGTTTTTTGTTTTCTCTAACTGTTT
>NW_012056635.1:7777-8269 GCF_000956235.1 Wasmannia auropunctata | reverse complement strand
CGATATTGAACGCGCATATGAAATCCATCCCGACGATGCACGGGGCGGCTAACTTCGGAAGCAAGCAAACGGTAATGCGCCTTTCTGCCTTTTCCAACGATAACGGTAACTCAATTTCCTCTCTAATTCTTGCTACCTGTCCGTTCGCGGTTCTAATATAAATATTCCGAGTGGGGGTAGTCGTCAATCTCAACCTTCTTATAATACGAATCCCCTCGTCTCCGAAAAGCGTGCGGCTGGACCCAGAGTCTACGAGAGCCGGTAATTCATTTTCCCCGATGCGAATCCGGAAATATTGTAACGGCGGTAATTCGGAAACGAGAAAGGTAAGGTGCACGTACTCAGCCGCGTTGGTGTCGGAGGGGGTGCGGGTCACAGGCGGTTCTTCGGGAGTCGCGCGGACCCGCTCTAGCGACTCTCCCTCGGGTTTTCCGCGCAATCCGTACACGTCTTTACGGTAACGTCAGGTTTTCCGCAACGGTAACATAAACT
>NW_012056635.1:0-188 GCF_000956235.1 Wasmannia auropunctata | reverse complement strand
TGCGGCCTTCTATGATAGTTATAAAGTGATCTCATAGAAACTACGTTATTGGAATATTTTTCATTACAAGGATTTTTACCTAATACTATATCCGTTGCAAAAGCCGCAGCATATATTCCACAAGATGTACCATCCGGTTGCATTTGAACTTTTTCAAAGCTTATGTCAGATCGGAAGAGCACACGTCT
>NW_012056634.1:0-378 GCF_000956235.1 Wasmannia auropunctata | reverse complement strand
TGTGTGCCTTGTCGACTCAGTCGCGCTTCGCACGTCGAGATTCGACCGTTTGAATGGTGGACACCCCGCGAACGCAAGGATACGACGTTTCCGAGCTTCAAACGGCGAGAATCGACGTTCGAGCCGTGGGAACGTCGCGGCGCTCGGATCCGGCGGTTCCGCGCTTCGCACGTCGAGATTCGTACGTTGAAGTGGTGGCACCCCGCGAACGCAAGGATACGACGTTTCCGAGCTTCAAACGGCGAGAATCGACGTTTGAGCGGTGGGAACGTCGCGGGCGCTCGGATCCGGCGGTTCCGCGCTTCGCACGTCGAGATTCGACGTTTGAATGGTGGAAACGCCGCGAACGCAAACGTAATAACTTCGTATAGCATACAA
>NW_012056633.1:0-391 GCF_000956235.1 Wasmannia auropunctata | reverse complement strand
TATCCCCTGTGTGCCTTGTCGACTCAGTTACATTATACGAAGTTATACGATGTAATCGCGGCGAAAGCAACACGCCGCGCGAAAGCAACACGCCGCGCGGGACTTAGAAAAATTTCGGCTCGGTCGGGTCCGGAGGTAAACCTGGCCGATCTACGCTTCCCCGCTAAAGCCCTCAATGTTACGTCGATTCGCGTCGCCCGCCACGTTTATTCGGCCTACCCTAGTGCCCCCGTGTCACCCCGTACGTCCGTTACGCCTCGATAGCGGAGAGTTTCGGACGCCGAGTAATCGCGGCGAAAGCAACACGCCGCGCGGGACTTAGAAAATTTTCGGCTCGGTCGGGTCCGGAGGTAAACCTGGCCGATCTACGCTTCACCGCTAAAGCCCTTAA
>NW_012056632.1:0-383 GCF_000956235.1 Wasmannia auropunctata | reverse complement strand
ATACGACGTTTCCGAGCTTCAAACGGCGAGAATCGACGTTTGAGCGGTGTGAACGTCGCGGGCGCTCGTATCCCCTGTGTGCCTTGTCGACTCAGTCGTCGAGATTCGACGTTTGAATGGTGGAAACGCCGCGAACGCAAGGATACGACGTTTCCGAGCTTCAAACGGCGAGAATCGACGTTTGAGCGGTGGGAACGTCGCGGGCGCTCGGATCCGGCGGTTCCGCGCTTCGCACGTCGAGATTCGACGTTTGAATGGTGGAAACGCCGCGAACGCAAGGATACGACGTTTCCGAGCTTCAAACGGCGAGAATCGACGTTTGAGCGGTGGGAACGTCGCGGGCGCTCGGATCCGGCGACGTAATAACTTCGTATAGCATACAA
>NW_012056631.1:0-414 GCF_000956235.1 Wasmannia auropunctata | reverse complement strand
TCCCCTGTGTGCCTTGTCGACTCAGTTAAACCTGGCCGATCGACGATTCCCCGCTAGCCCCCTTAATATTACGTCGATTCGCCAGCCCGCACGTTTATTCGGCCACCCTACCACCCCCGTGCACCCCCGTCGTCCGTTCGCCCCGATAGCGAAGAATTTTCGGCGCCGGAGGTAATCGCGGCCGAAAATCCCGTATAACTTCGTACTTAATGTATGCTTAACTACGGACGTATTACGTGATTCCCCGCTAGCCCCCTTAATATTACGTCGATTCGCCAGCCCGCACGTTTATTCGGCCACCCTACCACCCCCGTGCACCCCCGTCGTCCGTTCGCCCCGATAGCGAAGAATTTTCGGCGCCGGAGGTAATCGCGGCGAAAGCAACACGCCGCGCGAAAGCAACACGCCGCGCGG
>NW_012056630.1:0-392 GCF_000956235.1 Wasmannia auropunctata | reverse complement strand
CTATACGAAGTTATTACGTCGTTCCCACCGCTCAAACGTCGATTCTCGCCGTTTGAAGCTCGGAAACGTCGTATCCTTGCCGTTCGCCGGCGTTTCCACCACTTCAAACGTCGAATCTCGACGTAGCGAAGACGCGGAACCGCCGGATCCGAGCGCCGTCGACGTTCCCACCGCTCAAACGTCGATTCTCGCCGTTTGAAGCTCGGAAACGTCGTATCCTTGCGTTCGCGGCGTTTCCACCATTCAAACGTCGAATCTCGACGTGCGAAGCGCGGAACCGCCGGATCCGAGCGCCCGCGACGTTCCCACCGCTCAAACATCGATTCTCGTCGTTTAAGCTCGGAAACGTCGTATCCTTGCGTTCGCGGCGTTTCCACCATTCAAACGTCGAA
>NW_012056629.1:0-436 GCF_000956235.1 Wasmannia auropunctata | reverse complement strand
ATATATATATATATATATATATTTCTTCGAGTCTTCGAAATTATAGATTGCATTTTCAGAAATATTTCTTTGCTTTAAAAACATTATATACGTGTCCTCGAGTTTTCGAAGTGAGGGATTACATTATTAAATAGTTCTTATTGCTTTTCAAGAAATTCAATGTATGTCCTTAAGTCTTCGAAGTGAAAAATTGCATTTTTACAGATATTTATATGCTTTAAAAAAATTATACACATAAGCTCGAATTTTCAGAGTGAGTGATTGTTTTTAGAAATATTTATTTGCTTTAGTAAAACTATGTGCCGGTCCTCGAGTCTACGAAGTGAGAGATTGCATTTTTAGAAATATTTATTTGCTTTAAAATAATTATATAGATGTCCTCGAGTCTTCGAAGTAACAGATTACATTTTACAGAACTATTCCTTTGCTTTAAAAC
>NW_012056628.1:0-333 GCF_000956235.1 Wasmannia auropunctata | reverse complement strand
TGTGTGCCTTGTCGACTCAGTCTCCACGTATACGAGTGCGACGGAAGTGCGAGATCCCTGGCGGATTTCTCTTCCCGCTTTACTTGTACGCCTTAGCGAAATTTTTCTACGTACTTTGAGTACGCACGTTCCTCGACGTCTGAGTATCGCATCGTCGATCTAGCGTCAGGGCTGAGCGGCTACGCGCCGCTATCATAGGGAGAATGAGAACAAAAATATACATGATCTTTTTTTAACAAAACCCGACGTTGTGCGTATACTCCTCGGAGTGTACATGCACGTTCGGTGTATAACACAAGGGTTTACGTATGTAACGACGTAATAACTTCGTAT
>NW_012056627.1:0-372 GCF_000956235.1 Wasmannia auropunctata | reverse complement strand
GTGTGCCTTGTCGACTCAGTCGTTCCCACCGCTCAAACGTTCGACTTCTCGCCGTTTGAAGCTCGGAAACGTCGTATCCTTGCGTTCGCGGCGTTTCCACCATTCAAACGTCGAATCTCGACGTGCGAAGCGCGGAACCGCCGGATCCGAGCGCCCGCGACGTTCCCACCGCTCAAACGTCGATTCTCGCCGTTTGAAGCTCGGAAACGTCGTATCCTTGCGTTCGCGGCGTTTCCACCATTCAAACGTCGAATCTCGACGTGCGAAGCGCGGAACCGCCGGATCCGAGCGCCCGCGACGTTCCCACCGCTCAAACGTCGATTCTCGCCGTTTGAAGCTCGGAAACGTCGTATCCACGTAATAACTTCGTAT
>NW_012056626.1:0-345 GCF_000956235.1 Wasmannia auropunctata | reverse complement strand
TATCCCCTGTGTGCCTTGTCGACTCAGTTGTATGCTATACGAAGTTATTACGTCGGATCCGGAGGTAAACCTGGCCGATCTACGCTTCCCCGCTAAAGCCCTTAATGTTACGTCGATTCGCGTGCCCGCACGTTTATTCGGCCACCCTAGTGCCCCCGTGCACCCCCGTCGTCCGTTCGCCTCGATAGCGGAGAATTTTCGGCGCCGGAGGTAATCGCGGCCGAAAGCCCAACACGCCGCCGCGAAGCACACGCGCGCGGGACTTAGAAAATTCGGTCTCGGTCGGATCCGGAGGTAAACCTGGCCGATCTACGCTTCCCCGCTAAAGCCCTTAATGTTACGTCA
>NW_012056625.1:0-468 GCF_000956235.1 Wasmannia auropunctata | reverse complement strand
TATTGACGGACGATATTGGAGAGCGCGCGTGTCAACGACGCGCACGCAATCCGAGCTAGCCGAGAGCGCGCCTATCTCTATGTTCTCGCGCGCGCTTGTGCCGTGTCACGATGCCGAAGCAAGGACGAGGTAATCTCGTTCGGCGCCGCGTTCCGCTCGCGCGAGTCACGCACTCCGTGAGCCGCGACACGCGCGCCGCTTCGCGCAACGCACGTACGAGACGTTGCACGCGAGAGACAGGAGGATAAGAGCCGCATATATTTGGAGAGAGGAATCGTGTCGAACGGCAGGTGACGATCCGCGCGCCGCTCTCTCTCACTCGATCGACCACGCCACAACGTTCGTTGCAACGTTGCGTCTGGGACCGTGGACGACGAGTGTCGAGATCGACCGCACGCGAGATCCCCTCCGGTCACACCGCCCAGGCGCGCGTACGCGCGCGCCGGCGGTGCTCTGCGAGCGAGGAGA
>NW_012056624.1:0-330 GCF_000956235.1 Wasmannia auropunctata | reverse complement strand
TATCCCCTGTGTGCCTTGTCGACTCAGTTTTCCGAGCTTCAAACGGCGAGATCGACGTTTGAGCGGTGGGAACGTCGCGGGCGCTCGGATCCGGCGGTTCCGCGCTTCGCACGTCGAGATTCGACGTTTGAATAGGTCGGAAACGCCGCGAACGCAAGGATACGACGTTTCCGAGCTTCAAACGGCGAGAATCGACGTTTGAGCGGTGGGAACGTCGCGGGCGCTCGGATCCGGCGGTTCCGCGCTTCGCACGTCGAGATTCGACGTTTGAATGGTGGAAACGCCGCGAACGCAAGGACGTAATAACTTCGTATAGCTTCAAACGGCGAG
>NW_012056623.1:0-415 GCF_000956235.1 Wasmannia auropunctata | reverse complement strand
TATCCCCTGTGTGCCTTGTCGACTCAGTTGACTAGTCATTGCGATAGTAATCCTGCTCAGTACGAGAGGAACCGCAGGTTCGGACATTTGGTTCACGCACTCGGTCGAGCGGCCGGTGGTGCGAAGCTACCATCCGTGGGATTATGCCTGAACGCCTCTAAGGCCGTATCCTCTCTAGTCAAAGGTGGCAATGATATCTCTAGGAGTCTCGTGAGTCGAAAGGCTCAAAACAATGTGACACTTACCTACTAGGCGGCCGGTCCACGGGCCGGTCGTCGCACGAGCCCGGTTTGCCGTACGGCGCCATCGCCCGTCGTCGGGATCTCACCGCTACGACGGCACGGCGTCAAACGGTCGAACATGAGTTTCGCGAGTTCGATGTCGAGACTCGGAATACGTAATAACTTCGTATAGC
>NW_012056622.1:0-465 GCF_000956235.1 Wasmannia auropunctata | reverse complement strand
GTTCGGCTCGCGCGATCCACACACCAGGGCGGCTCCTCGGGCCGGAGATCGCGACTGCTCCGAGAGACCGAGTACCCGCGGAGTACAGAGGAGAGACGTATCATCTCCGAGGCTGGAGCCCGCGCACGGCAGGCGCGGCTCCATTTTTGCACGCGCGCGCACCTCTCTCGAGGCGCACCTCTCACCGAGAGTACGGTGGGGCGGCCTACGCAGGGCGGCGGCGCGGAGCGGCGCGACGTGACTCTCGCGTCGAGGTCCCGTCGTCGCGCTCTTCTCTCCTCGGGCGAACGTATCTTATATATATATATCTCCACTTGTACTTGGGGCGCTCTTGGTCTCCGGGCGGCGGCGGCGCGACACCTTCGTCGCGCGCGCGCCCGCGCCAGATCTCGTTGACGCCTCGGTCAACAACCCTCATTCTTCTCCTCTCCCACTCGTTTGTGTCATTTCGGACGACGCCCAGGA
>NW_012056621.1:0-382 GCF_000956235.1 Wasmannia auropunctata | reverse complement strand
ATACATTGAATTTCTTGAAAAGCAATAAGAACTATTTAATAATGTAATCCCTCACTTCGAAAACTCGAGGACACGTATATAATGTTTTTAAAGTCAAAGAAATATTTCTGAAAATGCAATCTCTAATTTCGAAGACTCGAAGAAATATATATATATATATATATATGTATAATGTGTTTAAAACAAAGAGATATTCGTAAAAAGGCAATCTCTCATTTGAAAAATTCGACAACATGTATATTATGTTTTTAAAGCAAAAAAATATTTCTAAAAATGCAATCTCTTATTTTGGAGACTGCAGGTTATGTATATAATTTTTTTAAAGATTATAAATATTTCTAAAAATGCAATTTCTCTTTTGGAATATTCGAGGACATGGATA
>NW_012056620.1:0-345 GCF_000956235.1 Wasmannia auropunctata | reverse complement strand
TATCCCCTGTGTGCCTTGTCGACTTCAGTTCCGAGCGCCCGCGACGTTCCCACCGCTCAAACGTCGATTCTCGCCGTTTGAAGCTCGGAAACGTCGTATCCTTGCGTTCGCGGCGTTTCCACCATTCAAACGTCGAATCTCGACGTCGCGAAGCGCGGAACCGCCGGATCCGAGCGCCCGCGACGTTCCCACCTCTCAAACGTCGATTCTCGCCGTTTGAAGCTCGGAAACGTCGTATCCTTGCGTTCGCGGCGTTTCCACCATTCAAACGTCGAATCTCGACGTGCGAAGCGCGGAACCGCCGGACCCGAGCGCCCGCGGCGTAATAACTTCGTATAGCATACA
>NW_012056619.1:0-530 GCF_000956235.1 Wasmannia auropunctata | reverse complement strand
TATCCCCTGTGTGCCTTGTCGACTCAGTCATACATTATACGAAGTTATACGATATGTCTCGGAGGAAACGGGGTGAATAGCATTGAGCAGTTCTCAATGGCCCTCCCCCGCCCCGATACAATACGACGGTAATTATGCGTCGTGGAGTAGTTTCGTGTTATAATCGCCTACCGAAATCAGGACATTCTCCGTTTCGCGGGTGACAATGCGCCGCGCGTCTTCGAAAACATTTGAGCACCGAGGAAGTTTCCATTATCAGCTCGCTCGTTTCGAGGTCGCTCCCTCACGCGCTAATCTAATCGTCCGATCCCTCGCGTAATTGCGCGATTAAACCGACCGTAAGGACGGGGCGTACGTTCTTTCGCACGGGCGAGATAATTTTCCGCGAAAACAGTCGATTGCCGCCGCGCCCCGGTCACGCGCGCAACCATGGAATTTGTTTTCGCAGCGCGGTAAAAGCCCGAGCAGAAAAATTGCCCCCTGGAAATTAGCATATTTATCGTGCTATTATCCGGGACCGCGCTATCACC
>NW_012056618.1:0-401 GCF_000956235.1 Wasmannia auropunctata | reverse complement strand
TCCTCTCTCTCGTGGCCATCTCTCGCCGGGGCTTCACCATCTCTCTCTCCTCGTCTTCCTCTCGGCCACTCTTCTCGGCGCGCGGGCAGCGCGCGAGGAGGCACGGAGAGTCGACGGGGGAGAGTGGGATCCTCCGGGATCAACGCCACTCGCGAGGGAATGGGGGCCCTTCGATCAGCCTGGCCGCGCGTCCGAGCACGCGCGGACCGCCGCCCCGTTTGCAGGGGGCTACGGCACAACGTGAGACGACATCGTCGCGCGAGCGGAGCGTCTCTCGTCTCCAACCGGCGCGCGATCGCGCGGGGGAATGAGACGAGAGCCGGGGCGGAAATCTTTGAAAAACCATCGGGCGACGAAGACGAGAGAAACACCCGCCACCGATGCGATAAATCACAAGTCGA
>NW_012056617.1:0-494 GCF_000956235.1 Wasmannia auropunctata | reverse complement strand
TATCCCCTGTGTGCCTTGTCGACTCAGTCGATAACTTCGCCATGCCTCTATCTCTCGTCCTTTCGCCTGTAGAGGTCGTTTTTGACTTTTCAGAAACTTTCAAAAACTCCCACAACTAAACGGTTGCAGATAGAGCCATGGTGAAGAGGACCTTTTTTGTTCCTCTCGACGAGTTCTATAAAGGAAAAATACCAAACCTAAAAAAATCCAAAAAAAACCTTTTTTTGGAACATAAAAAGTCCTGTAACTTTTAAACGGCAACAGATACAAGGTTGGCGCATAGGACCTTTTTTGTAGGGCTCGTCGAGATCTATAAGAAACCACCTTTGGATTTTTCAAAATACGAAATTTTTCAATTTTCAAAATATTCAAAAAAGTCCCCAGGGCGAACTGAGATAGCTACGGCACTTTGACTTGTGGGAGGTGATAGAGGGGGTCGTCCTCTGTCGATAAAAACTCCCAATTCAATTTCAAATCTCTGCTAACCCCAACCA
>NW_012056616.1:0-392 GCF_000956235.1 Wasmannia auropunctata | reverse complement strand
TATCCCCTGTGTGCCTTGTCGACTCAGTAACATTAAGGGCTTTAGCGGGGAAGCGTAGATCGGCCAGGTTTACCTCCGGACCCGACCGAGCCGAAAATTTTCTAAGTCCCGCGCGGCGTGTTGCTTTCGCCGCGATTACCTCCGGCGCCGAAAATTCTCCGCTATCGAGGCGAACGGACGTCGGGGGTGCACGGGGGCACTAGGGTGGCCGAATAAACGTGCGGGCACGCGAATCGACGTAACATTAAGGGCTTTAGCGGGGAAGCGTAGATCGGCCAGGTTTACCTCCGGACCCGACCGAGCCGAAATTTTTCTAAGTCCCGCGCGGCGTGTTGCTTTCGCGCGGCGTGTTGCTTTCGCCGCGATTAATAGTATAACTTCGTATAATGTAA
>NW_012056615.1:0-348 GCF_000956235.1 Wasmannia auropunctata | reverse complement strand
TATCCCCTGTGTGCCTTGTCGACTCAGTTACCTCCGGCGCCAAAAATTCTCCGCTATCGAGGCGAACGGACGACGGGGGTGCACGGGGGCACTAGGGTGGCCGAATAAACGTGCGGGCACGCGAATCGACGTAACATTAAGGGCTTTAGCGGGGAAGCGTAGATCGGCCAGGTTTACCTCCGGACCCGACCGAGCCGAAAATTTTCTAACGTCCCGCGCGGCGTGTTGCTTTCGCCGCGATTACCTCCGGCGCCGAAAATTCTCCGCTATCGAGGCGAACGGACGTCGGGGGTGCACGGGGGCACTAGGGTGGCCGAATAAACGACGTAATAACTTCGTATAGCATAA
>NW_012056614.1:0-349 GCF_000956235.1 Wasmannia auropunctata | reverse complement strand
TGCGATGCACGTCGGTCGTTCTTCTCGCTATTGAAGTGGAGAAGTCGTCGACTCTCGCACGGAGGGTGAGTTACATCGTTCGACGTATTCGGCGACTCGTTCGACGAAACGTCCGGTGTTCGCTCGCGCTTGCCGAAGCGTGCCGTCCAATATAATATTATATACAAACACAGCATTGCCACGAGTCGGTGTCGAGAGACCGAATGGCTCTTATGTGGCGCGCACATAGTGTTGGTCCCGCGATCTTCCCTCGTTCTCAGACGAACGTGATCGGATGAATCGTGGCGCTTACTGAACATCAACTCCACGTATACGAGTGCGACGGAAGTGCGAGATCCCTGGCGGATTA
>NW_012056613.1:0-436 GCF_000956235.1 Wasmannia auropunctata | reverse complement strand
GACGTGCGAAGAGCGGAACCGCCGGATCCGAGCGCCCGCGACGTTCCCACCGCTCAAACGTCGATTCTCGCCGTTTGAAGCTCGGAAACGTCGTATCCTTGCCGTTCGCCCGGCGTTTCGTACCACTTCAAACGTCGAATCTCGACGTGCGAAGCGCGGAACCGCCGGATCCGAGCGCCCGCGACGTTCCCACCGCTCAAACGTCGATTCTCGCCGTTTGAAGCTCGGAAACGTCGTATCCTTGCCGTTTCGCCGGCGTTTCTACCACTTCAAACGTCGAATCTCGACGTGCGAAGCGCGGAACCGCCGGATCCGAGCGCCCGCGACGTTCCCACCGCTCAAACGTCGATTCTCGCCGTTTGATGCTCGGAAACGTCGTATCCTTGCGTTCGCGGCGTTTCTACCATTCAACGTAATAACTTCGTATAGCATACAA
>NW_012056612.1:0-304 GCF_000956235.1 Wasmannia auropunctata | reverse complement strand
CGAAGTTACGACGTTTCCGCGCTTCGCACGTCGAGATTCGACGTTTGAATGGTGGAAACGCCGCGAACGCAACGGATACCCGACGTTTCCGAGCCTTCAAACGGCGAGAATCGACGTTTAGTAGCGGTAGGAACGTCGCGGGCGCTCGGATCCGGTCGGTTCCGCGCTTCGCACGTCGAGATTCGACGTTTGAATGGTGGAAACGCCGCGAACGCAAGGATACGACGTTTCCGAGCTTCAAACGGCGAGAATCGACGTTTGAGCGGTGGGAACGTCGCGGGCGCTCGGATCCGGCGGTTCCGCG
>NW_012056611.1:0-345 GCF_000956235.1 Wasmannia auropunctata | reverse complement strand
TTGCTATACGAAGTTATTACGTTTGTTCGCTATCGGTCTCGTGGTCGTATTTAGCCTTAGATGGAGTTTACCACCCACTTAGAGCTGCACTCTCAAGCAACCCGACTCTAAGGAGAGATCCTCCCGAGACGCGCACCGGTCGCTACGGGCCTGGCACCCTCTGCGGGTAAGTGGCCCCATTCAAGATGGACTTGGACGCGACGCGGCACCTCGGGATAAACGGACCCTCCCAAACACCACATTTCCCTGCGGCGGAACCGCGGGATTCGGCGCTGGGCTCTTTCCTGTTCGCTCGCCGCTACTAAGGAAATCCTAGTTAGTTTCTTTTCCTCCGCTTAATAATAA
>NW_012056610.1:0-410 GCF_000956235.1 Wasmannia auropunctata | reverse complement strand
TATCCCCTGTGTGCCTTGTCGACTCAGTCCGCGAACGCAAGGATACGACGTTTCTGTGTGCCTTGTCGACTCAGTTGAGCGGTGGGAACGTCGCGGGCGCTCGGATCCGGCGGTTCCGCGCTTCGCACGTCGAGATTCGACGTTTGAATGGTAGAAACGCCGCGAACGCAAGGATACCGACGTTTCCCCTCGCTTCAAACCGGTCGAGAATCGACGTTTGAGCGGTGGGAACGTCGCGGGCGCTCGGATCCGGCGGTTCCGCGCTTCGCACGTCGAGATTCGACGTTTGAATGGTAGAAACGCCGCGAACGCAAGGATACGACGTTTCCCTCGCTTCAAACGGCGAGAATCGACGTTTGAGCGGTGGGAACGTCGCGGGCGCTCGGATCCGGCACGTAATAACTTCGTAT
>NW_012056609.1:0-447 GCF_000956235.1 Wasmannia auropunctata | reverse complement strand
TCAATATCACTTGGACATTAAAGGATTTTATCAATTAATGCTGACGATCTTAAAATTCAACATATCGCAATATCACTTGGACATTAAAGGATCAGAGCGTCAAAAGGTTTCCCCGCTGCACAATTATTCTCCAACAAAACGGCTGCTGCAATTCAATGGACTGGACAGAAAGGTTTTCTGGGGGATATAAATTGGCAAGAAACAGCACATATTTTCAAGTTAATTAATGATTTGTTCAACATTTTCAATTGATCGAATATGTTTGGCAAGCATGAAGGTAAAAATGCGTACGGAGTAAATTTCGATAAACAAACGACAATTTTACACGAGATGACTGATGTAATACAAAAGATACAGATTGGAAAACATCGTTCACTGATTTTATTTCAAAAAGGAATAATTCTAAACAATGTATCTTTAGACATAATAACTTCGTATAGCATACAA
>NW_012056608.1:0-322 GCF_000956235.1 Wasmannia auropunctata | reverse complement strand
CGAAGTTATTACGTCGAGAATCGACGTTTGAGCGGTGGAACGGCGCGGGCGCTCGGATCCGGCGGTTCCGCGCTTCCGCACGTCGACGATTTCGACGTTTGAATGGTGGAAAACGTCCGCGAAACGCAAGGATACGACGTTTCCGAAGCTTCAAACGGCGAGAATCGTACCTTGAGCGGTGGGAACGGCGCGGGCGTTCGGATCCGGCGGTTCCGCGCTTCGCACGTCGAGATTCGACGTTTGAATGGTGGAAACGCCGCGAACGCAAGGATACGACGTTTCCGAGCTTCAAACGGCGAGAATCGACGTTTGAGCGGTGGGA
>NW_012056607.1:0-376 GCF_000956235.1 Wasmannia auropunctata | reverse complement strand
TATCCCCTGTGTGCCTTGTCGACTCAGTAACGGACGACGGGGGTGCACGGGGGCACTAGGGTGGCCGAATAAACGTGCGGGCACGCGAATCGACGTAACATTAAGGGCTTTAGCGGGGAAGCGTAGATCGGCCAGGTTTACCTCCGGATCCGACCGAGCCGAAATTTTTCTAAGTCCCGCGCGGCGTGTTGCTTTCGCGCGGCGTGTTGCTTTCGCCGCGATTACCCTCCGGCGCCGAAAATTCTCCGCTATCGAGGCGAACGGACGACGGGGGTGCACGGGGGCACTAGGGTGGCCGAATAAACGTGCGGGCACGCGAATCGACGTAACATTAAGGGCTTTAGCGGGGAAGACGTAATAACTTCGTATAGCATAA
>NW_012056606.1:0-482 GCF_000956235.1 Wasmannia auropunctata | reverse complement strand
CATTTTTACTGAACTCAATCACTTTAGCTTCGTCGATTTCCACGCCTAAGCCGGTTTCGTTAACGGTTTAAAGAAGCCGCCGACCATGCTGAAGTCTTCTTTGTTTTTCACAAAGTCGAGTAACTCCGCGCCTTTGTTGTAATGAATTCCCATACTTTGTTCCTGAAGTACGGCGTTATAGGAAACAAAGTCGATATGCAGGCAAGCCGCCAGTGCAATCGGTCCGAGCGGACAGTGCGGCGCAAGGGTCACGTCATAGGCTTCTGCCATTCCGGCGATTTTGTAGCATTCGGTAATACCGCCCGCGTGGGAGAGATCCGGTTGCAGAATCGAAATACCACCTGCCTCCAGCACGCGTTTAAAATCGAAGCGTGAGAACATGCGTTCACCCGCCGCCAGTGGAATATGCGTTTGTGCCGCCAGTTTCGGGTAGTATTCGGCTTGTTCCGCCAGCACCGGCTCCTCAATAAACAGCGGGCGAA
>NW_012056605.1:0-301 GCF_000956235.1 Wasmannia auropunctata | reverse complement strand
TCAGAGGGCAAGATTCGAGTATACATGCATACTCTCAGACTCGCCGTCTTCGGGGCAGCTTGCAGTATATACGCAATTGAGGCACTACCGGTGGCGTGTGATAACCGGGCCTCCTACGTCTAGCAGGATGAGCTCAAGATAAGGTCGCCATAATATTGGCCTTACCCCTGCTCCAGCTGGATGTTGGTTTAATGTACTCAGTCCAGGATAAGCCCAGACACAATGCTCGATTAGTCTAAACATCGCGAGTGATCGGATGACCGGAGGAGAGCCCGACCCTGACCCCGGGCCCAAAGATACC
>NW_012056604.1:0-300 GCF_000956235.1 Wasmannia auropunctata | reverse complement strand
GACGTTTGAATGGTGGAAACGCCGCGAACGCAAGGATACGACGTTTCCGAGCTTCAAACGGCGAGACTTCGACCGTTTGAGCGGTCGGTAACGCCGCGGCGCTCGGATCCGGCGGTTCCGCGCTTCGCACGTCGAGATTCGACGTTTGAATGGTGGAAACGCCGCGAACGCAAGGATACGACGTTTCCGAGCTTCAAACGGCGAGAATCGACGTTTGAGCGGTGGGAACGTCGCGGGCGCTCGGATCCGGCGGTTCCGCGCTTCGCACGTCGAGATTCACGTAATAACTTCGTATAGCAA
>NW_012056603.1:0-329 GCF_000956235.1 Wasmannia auropunctata | reverse complement strand
TCCCCCTGTGTGCCTTGTCGACTCAGTGCCGCGAAACGCAAGGATACGACGTTTCCGAGCTTCAAACGGCGAGAATCGACGTTTGAGCGGTGGGAACGTCGCGGGCGCTCGGATCCGGCGGTTCCGCGCTTCGCACGTCGAGATTCGACGTTTGAATGGTGGAAACGCCGCGAACGCAAGGATACGACGTTTCCGAGCTTCAAACGGCGAGAATCGACGTTTGAGCGGTGGGAACGTCGCGGGCGCTCGGATCCGGCGGTTCCGCGCTTCGCACGTCGAGAACGTACGTTCGAATGGTGGAAACGCCGCGAACGCAAGGATACGACGTA
>NW_012056601.1:0-346 GCF_000956235.1 Wasmannia auropunctata | reverse complement strand
TATCCCCTGTGTGCCTTGTCGACTCAGTTGGCTTCATAGTTCAAGAAAGCCAGAGATCTCACCCATTTAAAGTTTGAGAATAGGTTGAGGTCGTTTCGGCCCCAAGGCCTCTAATCATTCGCTTTACCAGATGAGACTCGCGCGCGTTCCGTGCGGAACGGCCGAGTGCCAGCTATCCTGAGGGAAACTTCGGAGGGAACCAGCTACTAGATGGTTCGATTAGTCTTTCGCCCCTATACCCAGTTCCGACGATCGATTTGCACGTCAGAATCGCTACGGACCTCCATCAGGGTTTCCCCTGACTTCGTCCTGACCAGGCATAGTTCACCATCTTTCGGGTCCCATC
>NW_012056600.1:0-506 GCF_000956235.1 Wasmannia auropunctata | reverse complement strand
ATTCGGCCACCCTAGTGCCCCCCGTGCACCCCCGTCGTCCGTTCGCCTCGATAGCGGAGAATTTTCGGCGCCGGAGGTAATCGCGGCGAAAGCAACACGCCGCGCGAAAGCAACACGCCGCGCGGGACTTGAAAATTTCGGCTCGGTCGGATCCGAGGTAAACCTGCCGATCCTACGCCTTCCCGCTAAGCCCTTATGTACTCGATCGCGTTGCCCGCACGTTTATTCGGCCACCCTAGTGCCCCCGTGCACCCCCGTCGTCCGTTCGCCTCGATAGCGGAGAATTTTTGGCGCCGGAGGTAATCGCGGCGAAAGCAACACGCCGCGCGAAAGCAACACGCCGCGCGGGACTTAGAAAAATTTCGGCTCGGTCGGGTCCGGAGGTAAACCTGGCCGATCTACGCTTCCCCGCTAAAGCCCTTAATGTTACACCGATTCGCGTCGCCCGCCCGTTTTATTCGGCCACCCTACCACCCCCGTGCACCCCCGTCGTCCGTTCGCCCCGA
>NW_012056599.1:0-377 GCF_000956235.1 Wasmannia auropunctata | reverse complement strand
AATTTTAAAGAGATATATTTCTTATTCTAATGGGAAAAAGTGCA
The DNA here is from genome assembly GCF_000956235.1 of Wasmannia auropunctata. NCBI lineage: Eukaryota > Metazoa > Arthropoda > Insecta > Hymenoptera > Formicidae > Wasmannia > Wasmannia auropunctata. Next base: position 333 of record NW_012056599.1, on the reverse strand, counting down.
TTTATATTACCCGTAAAGGCTACGTCTCATTTGAACATCCGTAAGAATACCTGAGTGCGAATTCGCATCAATTTGTTTTTAAAGTTTGATATATCTTCTGAAAATATAGAAAAACAAAATTAAAGCAAAACGTGTGTTCCAAATGTAAATTTTCTGACCAATCGATTGGTAATATTGAATTAAAAAAAAACGTAAACGTTTTCAAAATTGCATGTTAAATAAAACCATTTCTAAGAAAAAATTTTTTCAATATATTACTCATTTTTTTAGTTTTTAATAAAATGACGCAAATCGTACCAGACTTTATTAATGAAATGTTGTATTTTAAAGAAA
>NW_012056598.1:0-383 GCF_000956235.1 Wasmannia auropunctata | reverse complement strand
TATCCCCTGTGTGCCTTGTCGACTCAGTTCGATAGACTAATGTAGGTAAGGGAAGTCGGCAAATTGGATCCGTAACTTCGGAATAAGGATTGGCTCTGAGGAGCGGGGCGTGTCGGGCTTGGTCGGGAAGCGGGTCTGGCTGACGTGCCGGGCCTGGGCGAGGTGAACGCTCGGCGTTCTCGCGCCGAACACGGGATCCGAGCTCGGTCCCGTGCCTTGGCCTCCCGCGGATCTTCCTTGCTGCGAGGCTTCCGTGGCGGCGCGAGCCGTCGTGGTCGTCCTCTTCGGCCGCCATTCAACGCTCAGCTCAGAACTGGCACGGACTAGGGGAATCCGACTGTCTAATTAAAACAAAGCATTGACGTAATAACTTCGTATAGCAT
>NW_012056597.1:0-306 GCF_000956235.1 Wasmannia auropunctata | reverse complement strand
TATCCCCTGTGTGCCTTGTCGACTCAGTTTATGCTATACGAAGTTATTACGTTATATACGCAATTGAGGCACTACCGGTGGCGTGTGATAACCGGGCCTCCTACGTCTAGCAAGATGAGCTCAAGATAAGGTCGCCATAACATTGGCCTTACCCCTGCTCCAGCTGGATGTTGGTTGAATGTACTCAGTCCAGGATAAGCCCAGACACAATGCTCGATTAGTCTAAACATCGCGAGTGATCGGATGACCGGAGGAGAGCCCGACCCTGACCCCGGGCCCAAAGATACCCCGCGAGGGGATCAAGGA
>NW_012056596.1:0-361 GCF_000956235.1 Wasmannia auropunctata | reverse complement strand
GCGAAGTCGCGGAACCGCCGGATCCGAGCGCCCGCGACGTCCACGCTCAAACCGTCGGATTCTCGCGTTTGAAGCTCGGAACGTCGTATCCTTGCGTTCGCGGCGTTTCCACCATTCAAACGTCGAATCTCGACGTGCGAAGCGCGGAACCGCCGGATCCGAGCGCCCGCGACGTTCCCACCGCCTCAAACCGTTCGATTCTCGTCCGTTTGAAGCTCGGAACGTCGTATCCTTGCGTTCGCGGCGTTTCCACCATTCAAACGTCGAATCTCGACGTGCGAAGCGCGGAACCGCCGGATCCGAGCGCCCGCGACGTTCCCACCGCTCAAACGTCGATTCTCGCCACGTAATAACTTCGTAT
>NW_012056595.1:0-318 GCF_000956235.1 Wasmannia auropunctata | reverse complement strand
CCTTGTCGACTCAGTACCATTCAAACGTCGAATCTCGACGTGCGAAGCGCGGAACCGCCGGATCCGAGCGCCCGCGACGTTCCCACCGCTCAAACGTCGATTCTCGCCGTTTGAACGCTCCGGAAACGTCGTACCTGCGTTCGCGCGTTCACCATTCAAACGTCGAATCTCGACGTGCGAAGCGCGGAACCGCCGGATCCGAGCGCCCGCGACGTTCCCACCGCTCAAACGTCGATTCTCGCCGTTTGAAGCTCGGAAACGTCGTACCCTTGCGTTCGCGGCGTTTCCACCATTCAAACGTCACGTAATAACTTCGTA
>NW_012056594.1:0-422 GCF_000956235.1 Wasmannia auropunctata | reverse complement strand
GAGTCGACGACTTCTCCGCTTCAATAGCGAGAGAACGACCGACGTGCATCGCAACGATCACGGTCCGTGTTTCATATACGTTCGAGAAGCCGTACGGGGCGTACGAGACACGAGTAACGTGTACGCACGACCGCATCGTACCGCTCGGCTAGCCGAGCGCACCGCACCTCTTATAGTACCCAACCGACCGGACAAGCGGTCGGCGACGCACGGTCTTATGCACGGCCGCTTATGGGCGCGAACGTCGATAGACCGAGGCGCGCGGGACTTAGCCGCTGGAAGCGAGGTACCGCCGCGGCGTGTTGCTTTGGCCAAGTGTACCTCCGGCGCCGAAAATTCTTCGCTATCGGGGCGAACGGAACGACGGGGTGCACGGGGTGGTAGGGTGGCCGAATAAACGTGCGGGCGCGCGAATCGACGTA
>NW_012056593.1:0-331 GCF_000956235.1 Wasmannia auropunctata | reverse complement strand
TCAGTCCGAGCTTCAAACGGCGAGAATCGACGTTTGAGCGGTGGGAACGTCGCGGGCGCTCGGATCCGGCGGTTCCGCGCTTCGCACGTCAGATTCGACGTTTGAACTGGTCGGAAACGCCGNGAACCGTCAGGATACGAGTTTCCGAGCTTCAAACGGCGAGAATCGACGTTTGAGCGGTGGGAACGTCGCGGGCGCTCGGATCCAACGGTTCCGCGCTTCGCACGTCGAGATTCGACGTTTGAATGGTGGAAACGCCGCGAACGCAAGGATACGACGTTTCCGAGCTTCAAACGGCGAGAATCACGTAATAACTTCGTATAGCATACAA
>NW_012056592.1:0-474 GCF_000956235.1 Wasmannia auropunctata | reverse complement strand
TATCCCCTGTGTGCCTTGTCGACTCAGTTCATCAATAACTTTAGTATAGATAAGTCCGCTAGAGAGTGGGGTAATATCCATATCAAAGATTTTAATCTCGTTACCAATTTGGAACTTACAATTAGGTTCTTTAATGGGTCTCCCCCAGCGTTCTTCCACTTAGTAGATGTTATAGTGACCTCACCGTTTAACTGGCGGTGTCACAGTAGTTGTAACATCTACATGACCTTCCTCGAAATCCATACCAAGTCTGCGTTGCCGAGACCCATTAATATTTAATACAAAGTTTATCTTCATATAGAGATGCATTATCAGGGAAGTTCAGTGGAGTGGCTTCAGTAATAAGCCCCCAACAAAGTTATTAAACTCTACAGCGTTAGTTTGTCTGCCCATTAGTATTGTCCTTCTCACTCAAGTAAAGATCAATAGCACGATGGGCCATAGCTGAACTTGTATAACTACCACGCAAGGATA
>NW_012056591.1:0-460 GCF_000956235.1 Wasmannia auropunctata | reverse complement strand
TGAGCCGCATCGCGACGCGGCCCATCCTCCCTCGGTCGACAACCAGGGCCGACCTTCACTTTCATTGCGCCTTTAGGTATCCGCTGAGTCCCAATGACTCGCGTACATGTTAGACTCCTTGGTCCGTGTTTCAAGACGGGTCCTAAGAGTACCCAAAGCAGTAGCGTCGCCGACCGGTATCCGTCGCCACGCGCGACCCCCGCGAAGAGGCGCGCGCGCGGCGAACGTTTTGCAGGCCTGTCGAAGGTTAAGATATTCTCTCTTACCGCACGACCAACAGCGGGCCAGGCACGGCGACGGCGCTAGGTCCGTTAACGTCCGTGTACCGTGGCGCGCGCTTGCGACGGCCTCGACGCACACTCTGGCGCGCGCACGCGGAGTCCCTCGCGCTCCCGAGAGAGCGGAGAGACTCGCGGCGCGACGAGAGAGCTGCGGCCTGATACCTTGCGTGTACCGCCGA
>NW_012056590.1:0-391 GCF_000956235.1 Wasmannia auropunctata | reverse complement strand
ATTACGTAGTGGGGCGGGCACAATCGAGTGCGCCCGGCGGGATACGCGACGAGTACACGACAAACGCGCCGTGCCGGTCCCAAGGATGTCTCTCGCGCGCTCGCGGAGAGAATCGCTTTCGTGGACTCGGACACGCGCGCGGTCGGCTCGCGCGATCCACACACCAGGGCGGCTCCTCGGGCCGGAGATCGCGACTGCTCCGAGAGACCGAGTACCCGCGGAGTACAGAGGAGAGACGTATCATCTCCGAGGCTGGAGCCCGCGCACGGCAGGCGCGGCTCCATTTTTGCACGCGCGCGCACCTCTCTCGAGGCGCACCTCTCACCGAGAGTACGGTGGGGCGGCCTACGCAGGGCGGCGGCGCGGAGCGGCGCGACGTGACTCTCGCGTA
>NW_012056589.1:0-384 GCF_000956235.1 Wasmannia auropunctata | reverse complement strand
AGGATTTCTCCTAGGGCTTAGGATCGACTGACTCGTGTGCAACGGCTGTTCACACGAAACCCTTCTCCACGTCAGTCCTCCAGGGCCTCGCTGGAGTATTTGCTACTACCACCAAGATCTGCACCGACGGCGGGTCCAGGCAGGCTCGCGCCCAGACCCTTCTGCGCACACCGCCGCGACCCTCCTACTCGTTCAGGGCTTCGTGGCGGCGCGTACGGCGCGCGTGAAGCCCCGCACGGCCGCCCCACTTGCCGCTGACGGCAGAGTATAGGCTCGACGCTTCAGCGCCATCCATTTTCAGGGCTAGTTGCTTCGGCAGGTGAGTTGTTACACACTCCTTAGCGGATTCCGACTTCCATGGCCACCGTCCTGCTGTCTTAAGCA
>NW_012056588.1:0-368 GCF_000956235.1 Wasmannia auropunctata | reverse complement strand
TATCCCCTGTGTGCCTTGTCGACTCAGTCACGGGGGCACTTGAATGGCCGAACAGATGTGCGGGCACGCGAATCGACGTAATATTGAGGGCGCCAGCGGGGAAGCGAAGCGTCGATCGGCCAGGTTTACCTCCGGACCCGACCCGAAAATTTTCTAAGTCCCGCGCGGCGTGTTGCTTTCGCGCGGAGTGTTGCTTTCGCCGCGTTTACCTCCGGCGCCGAAATTCTCCGCTATCGTGGCGAACGGGACGACGGGGTGCACGGGGGCACTCGGGTGGCCGAATAGGACGTTCGGGCACGGAATCGACGTAATATTAAGGGCGCCAGCGGGGAAGCGAAGCGTCGATCGGCCAGGTTTACCTCCGGACC
>NW_012056587.1:0-313 GCF_000956235.1 Wasmannia auropunctata | reverse complement strand
TATCCCCTGTGTGCCTTGTCGACTCAGTAAAAAAGCATTTTACTGCTTGAAATCTCTACTTTTCAGATCGACACTTTAGAAAACGATCCTATTGATTTTTTATGGAATTACATAGGTCCAAATGAAAATGCGTCAAATCTCCAAAAATGTGTACTAAATTTAAAAGGTTTCATAGCATAAAAATCACACACAAATGCAGTTTACTGCTTTCGAAAGAGTGAATCTTTACCTTCAATTTGCTTTTTTGTTGAGCGTTGTACGATTTTTTTTCACCGAGTTATTCAACATTGAAGCAAAAAGGACCATTTTTGCT
>NW_012056586.1:0-341 GCF_000956235.1 Wasmannia auropunctata | reverse complement strand
TATCCCCTGTGTGCCTTGTCGACTCAGTTGTTACGTCGATTCGCGTGCCCGCACGTTTATTCGGCCACCCTAGTGCCCCCGTGCACCCCCGACGTCCGTTCGCCTCGATAGCGGAGAATTTTCGGCGCCGGAGGTAATCGCGGCGAAAGCAACACGCCGCGCGGGACTTAGAAAATTTTCGGCTCGGTCGGGTCCGGAGGTAAACCTGGCCGATCGACGCTTCCCCGCTAGCCCCTTAATATTACGTCGATTCGCGCGCCCGCTACGTTTATCGGCCACCTACCACCCCGTGCACCCCGTCGTCCGTTCGCCCCGATAGCGAAGAATTTTCGGCGCCGAGA
>NW_012056585.1:0-411 GCF_000956235.1 Wasmannia auropunctata | reverse complement strand
TATCCCCTGTGTGCCTTGTCGACTCAGTTAGAAAATTTTCGGGTCGGGTCCGGAGGTAAACCTGGCCGATCGACGCTTCGCATCCCCGCTGGCGCCCTTAATATTACGTCGATTCGCGTGCCCGCACGTCTATTCGGCCACCCGAGTGCCTCCGTGCACCCCCGTCGTCCGTTCGCCACGATAGCGGATAATTTTCGGCGCCGGAGGTAAACGCGGCGAAAGCAACACGCCGCGCGGGACTTAAAAAATTTTCGGCTCTGTCGGGTCCGGAGGTAAACCTGGCCGATCGACGCTTCTCCGCTAGCGCCCTTAATATTACGTCGATTAGCGTGCCCGCACGTCTGTTCGGCCACTCAAGTACCCCCGTGCACCACCGTCGTCCGTTCGCCTCGATAGCGGAGAATTTTCGGA
>NW_012056584.1:0-340 GCF_000956235.1 Wasmannia auropunctata | reverse complement strand
TTAGCGGGGAAGCGTAGATCGGCCAGGTTTACCTCCGGATCCGACCGAGCCGAAATTTTTCTAAGTCCCGCGCGGCGTGTTGCTTTCGCGCGGCGTGTTGCTTTCGCCGCGATTACCTCCGGCGCCGAAAATTCTCCGCTATCCAGGCGAACGGACGACGGGGGTCGCTACGGGGGCACTAGGGTGGCCGAATTAAACGTTGACGGCACGCGAATCGACGTAACATTTAAGGGTCTTTAGGCGGGGAAGCGTAGATCGGCCTAGGTTTACCTCCGGACCCGACCGAGCCGAAAATTTTTCTAAGTCCCTCGCGGCGTGTTGCTTTCTCGCCGCGTGTTGA
>NW_012056583.1:0-350 GCF_000956235.1 Wasmannia auropunctata | reverse complement strand
TATCCCCTGTGTGCCTTGTCGACTCAGTCCGGTAATTGTATCCGTGGACCGCAATGTGCGTTCGAAATGTCGATGTTCATGTGTCCTGCAGTTCACAAGTTGACGCGCAATTAGCTGCGTTCTTCATCGACCCACGAGCCAAGTGATCCACCGTTCAGGGTAATCGTTCATCTTGCGTGCTTTCGCAACGCTGTCAAACATGTTTCGGTATTTGCTTCACTCCTCTCTCTCGTGGCCATCTCTCGCCGGGGCTTCACCATCTCTCTCTCCTCGTCTTCCACTCGGCCACTCTCTCGGCGCGCGGGCAGCGCGCGAGGAGGCACGGAGAGTCGACAGGGGAGAGTGGGATA
>NW_012056582.1:0-414 GCF_000956235.1 Wasmannia auropunctata | reverse complement strand
TATCCCCTGTGTGCCTTGTCGACTCAGTTGACACGTCGGGCTAGCGCTCGGTCAGGTTAGCGCTCGGTCAGGTTAGCGCTCGGTCAGGTTAGCGCTCGTTCGGTCTCGCGCTCGGTCAGGTTAGCGCTCGGTTAGGCTAGCGCGTACGTCGGTCCTACCGCCGGCGGGTCTGTCGCGCGCTCCGCGGCTAAGTCCCGCGCCGCGTGTTGCTTTCGCCGACGGGGCCGACAGGCGCTCAGCGGCCAAGTGCCTCGCCTGACACGTCGGGCTAGCGCTCGGTCAGGTTAGCGCTCGGTCAGGTTAGCGCTCGGTCAGGTTAGCGATCGTTCGGTCTCGCGCTCGGTGGTCAGGTTAGCGCTCGGTTAGGCTAGCGCGTACGTCGGGCCTACCGCCGGCGGGTCTGTCGCGCGCTCA
>NW_012056581.1:0-455 GCF_000956235.1 Wasmannia auropunctata | reverse complement strand
TATCCCCTGTGTGCCTTGTCGACTCAGTCACGCCGCGCGAGACTTAGAAAATTTTCGGGTCGGGTCCGGAGGTAAACCTGGCCGATCGACGCTTCGCATCCCCGCTATCCCCTGTGTGCCTTGTCGACTCAGTCCGCACGTCTATTCGGCCACCCGAGTGCCCCCGTGCAACCCCGTCGTCCGTTCGCCTCGATAGCGGAAAATTTTCGGCGCCGGAGGTAAACGCGGCGAAAGCAACACTCCGCGCGAAAGAAACACGCCGCGCGGGACTTAGAAAATTTTCGGGTCGGGTCCGGAGGTAAACCTGGCCGATCGACGCTTCGCTTCCCCGCCTGGCGCCCTTAATATTACGTCGATTTCCGTGCCCGAACGTCTATTCGGCCACCCGAGTGCCCCCGTGCACCCCCGTCGTCCGTTCGCCACGATAGCGGAGAATTTTCGGCGCCGGAGGTAAA
>NW_012056580.1:0-345 GCF_000956235.1 Wasmannia auropunctata | reverse complement strand
AAAGACAGGAGACTTATTTTCTTGAAAAAATTATTGCTTAAAAAATTCCACAAGAAACTACCGTAATAACTGAAAATCAGTCTCTGCAAAAAATTTCAATTAAATCTTATTTTTGTATTAAAATGATTTTAAATGTTGTAACGTCATGTAAAAATGCTGGAAATCCTTTACTTGTGTTAAGGACAAGAAGATATTAATATGCTAAATCACCGTTCATAATCTATTCGATACAATAAATCAAATGCAATAAATAAAAATGCATTGCACAATTTTGGCATTTACAATTTTTTGTGCTACGGCATATATTAAAAACACATGAAATAATAAAATATTATTTTGAATTTT
>NW_012056579.1:0-366 GCF_000956235.1 Wasmannia auropunctata | reverse complement strand
TCCCCTGTGTGCCTTGTCGACTCAGTCACGTCGAGATTCGACGTTTGAATGGTAGAAACGCCGCGAACGCAAGGATACGACGTTTCCGAGCTTCAAACGGCGAGAATCGACGTTTGAGCGGTGGGAACGTCCGCGGGCCGCTCGGATCCGGTCGGTTCCGCGCTCGCACGTCGAGATTCGACGTTTGAATGGTAGAAACGCCGCGAACGCAAGGATACGACGTTTCCAAGCTTCAAACGGCGAGAATCGACGTTTGAGCGGCGGGAACGTCGCGGGCCGCTCGGATCCGGCGGTTCCGCTCTTCGCACGTCGAGATTCGACGTTTGAATGGTAGAAACGCCGCGAACGCAAGGATACGACGTTTCC
>NW_012056578.1:0-871 GCF_000956235.1 Wasmannia auropunctata | reverse complement strand
TATCCCCTGTGTGCCTTGTCGACTCAGTCTATCGAGGCGAACGGACGACGGGGGTGCACGGGGGCACTCGGGTGGCCAAATAGACGTGCGGGCACGCGAATCGACGTAATATTAAGGACGCTATCGGGGAAGCGTCGATCGGCCAGGTTTACCTCCGGACCCGACAGAGCCGAAAATTTTCTATCCCCCTGTGTGCCTTGTCGACTCAGTCCCGCGCGGCGTGTTGCTTTCGCCGCGTTTACCTCCGGCGCCGAAAATTCTCCGCTATCGAGGCGAACGGTCGACGGGGGTGCACGGGGGCACTCGGGTGGCCGAATAGACATGCGGGCACGCGAATCGACGTAATATTAAGGGCTCTAGCGGGGAAGCGTCGATCGGCCAGGTTTACCTCCGGACCCGACCCGAAAATTTTCTAAGTCCCGCGCGGCGTGTTGCTTTCGCGCGGCGTTTGCTTTCGACACGTTTACCTCCGGCGCCATAAATTTTCCGCTATCAAAACGAACGGTCGACGGGGGTGCACGGGGGCACTCGGGTGGCCGAATAGACGTGCGGTCACGCGATTCGACGTAATATTAAGGGCGCCAGCGGGAAAGCGAAGCGTCGATCGGCCAGGTTTACATCCGGACCCGACCCGAAAATTTTCTAAGTCTCGCGCGGCGTGTTGCTTTCGCGCGGCGTGTTGCTTTCGCCGCGTTTACCTCCGGCGCCAAAAATTCTCCGCTATCGAGGCGAACGGTCGATGGGGGTGCACGGGGGCACTCGGGTGGCCAAATAGACATGCGGGCACGCGAATCGACGTAATATTAAGGGCGCTAGCGGGGAAGGGTCGATCGGCCAGGTTTACCTCCGGACCCGACCCGAAAATTTTCTA
>NW_012056577.1:0-506 GCF_000956235.1 Wasmannia auropunctata | reverse complement strand
CGGAGGTAAACCTGGCCTATCCCCTGTGTGCCTTGTCGACTCAGTCAGCGCCCTTAATATTACGTCGATTCGCGTGCCCGCACGTATGTTCGGCCACTCAAGTGCCCCCGTGCACCACCGTCGACCGTTCGCCTCGATAGCGGAGAATTTTCGGCGTCGGAGGTAAAGGCGGCGAAAGCAACACGCCGCGCGAAAGCAACACGCCGCGCGGGACTTAGAAAATTTTCGGGTCGGGTCCGGAGGTAAACCTGGCCGATCGACGCTTCCCGCTAGCGCCCTTAATATTACGTCGATTCGCGTGCCCGCACGTCTGTTCGGCCACTCAAGTGCCCCGTCGCACCACCATCGTCCGTTCGCCTCGATAGCGGAGAATTTTCGGCGTCGGTGGTAAAGGCGGCGAAAGCAACACGCCGCGCGAAAGCAACACGCCGCGCGGGACTTAGAAAATTTTCGGGTCGGGTCCGGAGGTAAACCTGGCCGATCGACGCTTCCGCTTCCCGCTCGGT
>NW_012056576.1:0-386 GCF_000956235.1 Wasmannia auropunctata | reverse complement strand
TATCCCCTGTGTGCCTTGTCGACTCAGTCTTTCGGGTCCCAACGTGTACGCTCTGGGTGCGCCTCTTCTCGCGATGAGAACGAGACGCCCCGCAAGTGCGGAGCCGCATCGCGACGCGGCCCATCCTCCCTAGGTCGACAACCTCGGTCGACAACCAAGGCCGACCTTCACTTTCATTGCGCTTTTAGGTATCCGCTGAGTCCCAATGACTCGCGTACATGTTAGACTCCTTGGTCCGTGTTTCAAGACGGGTCCTAAGAATACCCAAAGCAGTAGCGTCGCCGACCGGTATCCGTCGCCACGCGCGACCCCCGCGAAGAGGCGCGCGCGCGGCGAACGTTTTGCAGGCCTGTCGAAATTTAAGATATTTACCGCACGACCAACAG
>NW_012056575.1:0-316 GCF_000956235.1 Wasmannia auropunctata | reverse complement strand
TTGAAAGATCGACAGGACGAAATCGAGAGAAAGATTACCGCGCTTCAAAATAATATGCAAATGCTGATTAACGAGCTTCGAAAGTCGATTCAAGAAACGCATCATCGCGCTGAATAGAAAAGACTCGAACATGCCGAAAAAGAAAAGTCTCGAAAAGCAGCAGCTGATCGAGGAACTGCACGCTCCCGCGAGAAGAAATTTTCCACGAAGACGCGTCATAGTTTGCGGATACGATGACCTGTGGCAGGTGGATGTGGTCGAGATGCGTCCTTATACGCGATTCAACAGAGGTTACCACTACATTCTCACCGTTATA
>NW_012056572.1:0-332 GCF_000956235.1 Wasmannia auropunctata | reverse complement strand
TATCCCCTGTGTGCCTTGTGACTCAGTCACCCAGAGCGTACACGTTGGGACCCGAAAGATGGTGAACTATGCCTGGTCAGGACGAAGTCAGGGGAAACCCTGATGGAGGTCCGTAGCGATTCTGACGTGCAAATCGATCGTCGGAACTGGGTATAGGGGCGAAAGACTAATCGAACCATCTAGTAGCTGGTTCCCTCCGAAGTTTCCCTCAGGATAGCTGGCACTCGGCCGTTCCGCACGGAACGCGCGCGAGTCTCATCTGGTAAAGCGAATGATTAGAGGCCTTGGGGCCGAAACGACCTCAACCTATTCTCAAACTTTAAATGGGTGAA
>NW_012056571.1:0-322 GCF_000956235.1 Wasmannia auropunctata | reverse complement strand
GTGTGCCTTGTCGACTCAGTCGCGGCGTTTCCACCATTCAAACGTTGAATCTCGACGTGCGAAGCGCGGAACCGCCGGATCCGAGCGCCCGCGACGTTCCCACCGCTCAAACGTCTATCTCGCGTTTCGAAGCTCGGAAATGTCGTATCCTGCGTCGCGGTCGTTCCACGTTCAAACGTCGAATCTCGACGTGCGAAGCGCGGAACCGCCGGATCCGAGCGCCCGCGACGTTCCCACCGCTCAAACGTCGATTCTCGCCGTTTGAAGCTCGGAAACGTCGTATCCTTGCGTTCGCGGCGTTTCCACCATTCAAACGTCGAAA
>NW_012056570.1:0-316 GCF_000956235.1 Wasmannia auropunctata | reverse complement strand
TCAGTGTTTTTCTTCTGAAAATTATAATTTTTCGTTAATCATGTCATATTTCTGTTTCAGCTCTTCCCTGACACCTGTAATTGACATTGCGTTATATCGTCGATACTTCTCGCGATAGATTCGGTATGTGAAAAGATACGGGATACGGTCTGATTTTGGAGATCGTCGAAAAATGTTTATCGCACTTCTCGCTCCGTTTTTCGGTCCATTGAGTCACTTCTGTGTCTCGATGGATTAGCGTCCAGCAAGCCGATAAGCTGGATTAAACGCGATCATCTGCACGAGTCGTGGGCGGAAGACTCCCCAAAACGAGGTA
>NW_012056569.1:0-307 GCF_000956235.1 Wasmannia auropunctata | reverse complement strand
TACGACGTTTCCGAGCTTCAAACGGCGAGAATCGACGATTGAGCGGTGGGAACGTCGCGGGCGCTCGGATCCGGCGGTTCCGCGCTTCGCACGTCGAGATTCGACGTTTGAATGGTAGAACTCCGCGAACGCAAGGATACGACGTTTCCGAGCTTCAAACGGCGAGAATCGACGTTTGAGCGGTGGGAACGTCGCGGGCGCTCGGATCCGGCGGTTCCGCGCTTCGCACGTCGAGATTCGACGTTTGAATGGTGGAAACGCCGCGAACGCAAGGATACGACGTTTTCGAGCTTCAAACGGCGAGAAA
>NW_012056568.1:0-307 GCF_000956235.1 Wasmannia auropunctata | reverse complement strand
TGGTTAGAACTAGGGCGGTATCTGATCGCCTTCGAACCTCTAACTTTCGTTCTTGATTAATGAAAACATTTTTGGCAAATGCTTTCGCTTCTGTCCGTCTTGCGACGATCCAAGAATTTCACCTCTAACGTCGCAATACGAATGCCCCCATCTGTCCCTATTAAGTCATTACCTCGGGGTTCCGAAAACCAACAAAATAGAACCGAGGTCCTATTCCATTATTCCATGCACGCAGTATTCAGGCGAGGATAGCCTGCTTTAAGCACTCTAATTTGTTCAAAGTAAACGTACCGGCCCGACTCGACAC
>NW_012056567.1:0-360 GCF_000956235.1 Wasmannia auropunctata | reverse complement strand
CTCGGTCGGGTCCGGAGGTAAATCTGGCCGATCGACGATTCCCCGCTAGCCCCCTTAATATTACGCCGATTCGCGTGCCCGCACGTTTATTCGGCCACCCTACCACCCCGTGCACCCCGTCGTCCGTTCGCCCCGATAGCGAAGAATTTTCGGCGCCGGAGGTAATCGCGGCGAAAGCAACACGCCGCGCCAAAGCAACACGCCGCGCGGACTTAGAAAGTTTCGCGTCGGTCGGGTCGGAAGTAACCTGGCCGTTCGACGCTTCCCGCCTAGCGCCCTTAATGTTACGTCGATTCGCGCGCCCGCACGTTTATTCGGCCACCCTACCACCCCGTGCACCCCGTCGTCCGTTCGCCCCGA
>NW_012056566.1:0-357 GCF_000956235.1 Wasmannia auropunctata | reverse complement strand
TCTCGCGGAGAGAATCGCTTTCGTGGACTCGGACACGCGCGCGGTCGGCTCGCGCGATCCACACACCAGGGCGGCTCCTCGGGCCGGAGATCGCGACTGCTCCGAGAGACCGAGTACCCGCGGAGTACAGAGGAGAGACGTATCATCTCCGAGGCTGGAGCCCGCGCACGGCAGGCGCGGCTCCATTTTTGCACGCGCGCGCACCTCTCTCGAGGCGCACCTCTCACCGAGAGTACGGTGGGGCGGCCTACGCAGGGCGGCGGCGCGGAGCGGCGCGACGTGACTCTCGCGTCGAGGTCCCGTCGTCGCGCTCTTCTCTCCTCGGGCGAACGTATCTTATATATATATATCTCCACA
>NW_012056565.1:0-347 GCF_000956235.1 Wasmannia auropunctata | reverse complement strand
GAGAGCGGCGCGCGGATCGTCACCTGCCGTTCGACACGATTCCTCTCTCCAAATATATGCGGCTCTTATCCTCCTGTCTCTCGCGTGCAACGTCTCGTACGTGCGTTGTGCGAAGCGGCGCGCGTGTCGTGGCTCACGGAGTGCGTGACTCGCGCGAGCGGAACGCGGCGCCGAACGAGATTACCTCGTCCTTGCTTCGGCATCGTGACACGGCACAAGCGCGCGCGAGAACATAGAGATAGGCGCGCTCTCGGCTAGCTCGGATTGCGTGCGCGTCGTTGACACGCGCGCTCTCCAATATCGTCCGTCAATTCCACTGATCTCTCTCTCTTCTCTTCTCTCTGTGA
>NW_012056564.1:0-464 GCF_000956235.1 Wasmannia auropunctata | reverse complement strand
TATCCCCTGTGTGCCTTGTCGACTCAGTCCACCCTACCACCCCCGTGCACCCCCGTCGTCCGTTCGCCCCGATAGCGAAGAATTTTCGGCGCCGGAGGTAATCGCGGCGAAAGCAACACGCCGCGCGAAAGCAACACGCCGCGCGGGACTTAGAAAATTTTCGGCTCGGTCGGGTCCGGAGGTAAACCTGGCCGATCGACGCTTCCCCGCTAGCCCCCTTAATAGTTACGTCCGATTCGCGTCGTCCGCACGTTTATCGGCCACCCTACCACCCCCGTGCACCCCCGTCGTCCGTTCGCCCCGATAGCGAAGAATTTTCGGCGCCGGAGGTAATCGCGGCGAAAGCAACACGCCGCGCGAAAGCAACACGCCGCGCGGGACTTAGAAAATTTTCGGCTCGGTCGGGTCCGGAGGTAAACCTGGCCGTTCGACGCTTCCCCGCTAGCGCCCTTAATGTTACGTCA
>NW_012056563.1:0-435 GCF_000956235.1 Wasmannia auropunctata | reverse complement strand
GTGTGCCTTGTCGACTCAGTAAGCCCTTAATGTTACGTCGATTCGCGTGCCCGCACGTTTATTCGGCCACCCTAGTGCCCCCGTGCACCCCCGTCGTCCGTTCGCCTCGATAGCGGAGAATTTTCGGCGCCGGAGGTAATCGCGGCGAAAGCAACACGCCGCGCGAAAGCAACACGCCGCGCGGGACTTGAAAATTCGGCTCGTCGACTCGCGTAACTGGCGACTCTACGCTTCCCGCTAAAGCCCTTAATGTTACGTCGATTCGCGTGCCCGCACGTTTATTCGGCCACCCTAGTGCCCCCGTGCACCCCCGTCGTCCGTTCGCCTCGATAGCGGAGAATTTTCGGCGCCGGAGGTAATCGCGGCGAAAGCAACACGCCGCGCGAAAGCAACACGCCGCGCGGGACTTAGAAAAATTTCGGCTCGGTCGGATCA
>NW_012056562.1:0-386 GCF_000956235.1 Wasmannia auropunctata | reverse complement strand
GTGCCTTGTCGACTCAGTACCTGGCCGATCGACGCTTCCCCGCTAGCCCCCTTAATATTACGTCGATTCGCGCGCCCGCACGTTTATTCGGCCACCCTACCACCCCCGTGCACCCCCGTCGTCCGTTCGCCCCGATAGCGAAGAATTTTCGGCGCCGGAGGTAATCGCGGCGAAAGCAACACGCCGCGCGAAAGCAACACGCGCGCGGACCTTGAAATTTCGGCTCGGTCGGTCCGAGTAATCTGGCCGATCGACGATTCCCCGCTAGCCCCCTTAATATTACGCCGATTCGCGTGCCCGCACGTTTATTCGGCCACCCTACCACCCCCGTGCACCCCCGTCGTCCGTTCGCCCCGATAGCGAAGAATTTTCGGCGCCGGAGGTAA
>NW_012056561.1:0-305 GCF_000956235.1 Wasmannia auropunctata | reverse complement strand
GCTCCGCGGCCAAGTACCTCGCCTGACACGTCGGGCCAGCGCTCGGTCAGGTTAGCCTCCGGTCAGGTTAGCGCTCGGTCAGGTTAGCGCTCGGTCAGGCTAGCGCGTACGTCGGGCCTACCGCCGGCGGGGCTGACGAGCGGTCGGCGGCCAAGTTCCACGCCGCGTGTTGCTTTCGCCGACGGGGCTGGGCGCGCGGCTAAGTCCCTCGCCGCGTGTTGCTTTCGCTTCACGGGGCTGGGCGCGCGGCTAAGTCCCTCGCCGCGTGTTGCTTTCGCCCCGCGGGGCTGGGCGCGCGGCTAAGA
>NW_012056560.1:0-368 GCF_000956235.1 Wasmannia auropunctata | reverse complement strand
TATCCCCTGTGTGCCTTGTCGACTCAGTCAGGGAGCTTCGTGTGTGCGTTTTTCTCGAGAGCCAGCGAGCGCAGCACAGAGAGCCGTGTGCGTGTGTCGGTACTTGCCGCCGGTCTTGCGAGCCGGTCGGCGACACTCTGCTTCTTCATTCGTTACATACGTAAACCCATGTGTTATACACCGAACGTGCATGTACACTCCGAGGAGTATACGCACAACGTCGGGTTTTGTTAAAAAAAGATCATGTATATTTTTGTTCTCATTCTCCCTATGATAGCGGCGCGTAGCCGCTCAGCCCTGACGCTAGATCGACGATGCGATACTCAGACGTCGAGGAACGTGCGTACTCAAAGTACGTAGAAAAATTT
>NW_012056559.1:0-319 GCF_000956235.1 Wasmannia auropunctata | reverse complement strand
TATCCCCTGTGTGCCTTGTCGACTCAGTCTCGGAGATGATACGTCTCTCCTCTGTACTCCGCGGGTACTCGGTCTCTCGGAGCAGTCGCGATCTCCGGCCCGAGGAGCCGCCCTGGTGTGTGGATCGCGCGAGCCGACCGCGCGCGTGTCCGAGTCCACGAAAGCGATTCTCTCCGCGAGCGCGCGAGAGACATCCTTGGGACCGGCACGGCGCGTTTGTCGTGTACTCGTCGCGTATCCCGCCGGGCGCACTCGATTGTGCCCGCCCCACTGGTGTTTTGCGCCAACGCTCACTCACGCGTCTCTCGACACGTGTTGA
>NW_012056558.1:0-371 GCF_000956235.1 Wasmannia auropunctata | reverse complement strand
TATACGTCTCTCCTCTGTACTCCGCGGGTACTCGGTCTCTCGGAGCAGTCGCGATCTCCGGCCCGAGGAGCCGCCCTGGTGTGTGGATCGCGCGAGCCGACCGCGCGCGTGTCCGAGTCCACGAAAGCGATTCTCTCCGCGAGCGCGCGAGAGACATCCTTGGGACCGGCACGGCGCGTTTGTCGTGTACTCGTCGCGTATCCCGCCGGGCGCACTCGATTGTGCCCGCCCCACTGGTGTTTTGCGCCAACGCTCACTCACGCGTCTCTCGACACGTGTTGTCGCCGCCGCCGTCGTCGTAGCGACCGCGACCGATCGACGATTCGCTCCGCTCATCCACACGAGCGAGCCGAAGTTCGTCTCGCGTCGCA
>NW_012056557.1:0-352 GCF_000956235.1 Wasmannia auropunctata | reverse complement strand
TTCGCGGTCGCTACGACGACGGCGGCGGCGACAACACGTGTCGAGAGACGCGTGAGTGAGCGTTGGCGCAAAACACCAGTGGGGCGGGCACAATCGAGTGCGCCCGGCGGGATACGCGACGAGTACACGACAAACGCGCCGTGCCGGTCCCAAGGATGTCTCTCGCGCGCTCGCGGAGAGAATCGCTTTCGTGGACTCGGACACGCGCGCGGTCGGCTCGCGCGATCCACACACCAGGGCGGCTCCTCGGGCCGGAGATCGCGACTGCTCCGAGAGACCGAGTACCCGCGGAGTACAGAGGAGAGACGTATCATCTCCGAGGCTGGAGCCCGCGCACGGCAGGCGCGGCTCA
>NW_012056556.1:0-315 GCF_000956235.1 Wasmannia auropunctata | reverse complement strand
TATCCCCTGTGTGCCTTGTCGACTCAGTCCGCCTTAACACTTTGGTGGTGCGCGCGACGATATAGAGAGAGGAGCGTACGAGCGATCGTTGGACGTTCGCCGAGCTGAGCGAGACGCGCTCCCTCCCATCTTTCGGGGCCGTGCTGGCCTCCGAGGAGGAGAGAGGAGCCAGTCTTCCCTGGGCGTCGTCCGAAATGACACAAACGAGTGGGAGAGGAGAAGAATGAGGGTTGTTGACCGAGGCGTCAACGAGATCTGGCGCGGGCGCGCGCGCGACGAAGGTGTCGCGCCGCCGCCGCCCGGAGACCAAGAGCA
>NW_012056555.1:0-354 GCF_000956235.1 Wasmannia auropunctata | reverse complement strand
CCTTGCTTTAATTAATGAAGGAGCTACTCAGGGATACTCCTCCGTAGTACTTCCGATATTAACGAGTAACATATCCTCGATAACTTTAAACGCAATGGAAATGCCATTTTTTGGTAATTATCTTTTGATAACTATTATTATGTCACTACAAAACATGTCTTTTATATTATCATTAATAACTGTCATCATTTAATTTTTGTCAACATTCAATATTTATGACTTTCGCAATATAATTGCTCATAACATTAATCAATTATCTCTAATCGTGCTTTATATTACTATATTGTACTAAATAAGGTAAAGTGATGATGTACATAATTCAAAAAATTGATAAAATACTTTTACAAAATATTA
>NW_012056554.1:0-371 GCF_000956235.1 Wasmannia auropunctata | reverse complement strand
TATCCCCTGTGTGCCTTGTCGACTCAGTACTTAGAAAATTTTCGGCTCGGTCGGGTCCGGAGGTAAACCTGGCCGATCGACGCTTCCCCGCTAGCCCCCTTAATATTACGTCGATTCGCGCGCCCGCACGTTTATTCGGCCACCCTACCACCCCCGTGCACCCCCGTCGTCCGTTCGCCCCGATAGCGAAGAATTTTCGGCGCCGGAGGTACACTTGGCCAAAGCAACACGCCGCGGCGGTACCTCGCTTCCAGCGGCTAAGTCCCGCGCGCCTCGGTCTATCGACGTTCGCGCCCATAAGCGGCCGTGCATAAGACCGTGCGTCGCCGACCGCTTGTCCGGTCGGTTGGGTACTATAAGAGGTGCGGTGA
>NW_012056553.1:0-470 GCF_000956235.1 Wasmannia auropunctata | reverse complement strand
TATCCCCTGTGTGCCTTGTCGACTCAGTGACCCGACCCGATATTTTCTAAGTCCCGCGCGGCGTGTTGCTTTCGCGCGGCGTGTTGCTTTCGCCGCGTTTACCTCCGTCGCCGAAAATTTTCCGCTATCGAGGCGAACGGACGACGGGGGTGCACGGGGGCACTCGGGTGGCCGAATAGACGTGCGGGCACGCGAATCGACGTAATATTAAGGGCGCCAGCGGGGATGCCGAAGCGTCGATCGGCCAGGTTTACCTCCGGACCCGACCCGAAACTTTACTAACGTACTTCGCGCGGCGTGTTGCTTTCGCGTCGGCGTGTTGCTTTCGCCGCGTTTACCTCCGGTCGCCGAAAATTCTACCGTCTATCGAGGCGAACGGTCGACGGGGGTGGCACGGGGGCGACTTGAGTGGCCGAACAGACGTGCGGGCACGCGAATCGACGTAATATTAAGGGCGCCAGCGGGGATGA
>NW_012056552.1:0-467 GCF_000956235.1 Wasmannia auropunctata | reverse complement strand
TATCCCCTGTGTGCCTTGTCGACTCAGTCCGTGTTTTGATTATAAAGTTTCTCTGCCGCGAGATTAGGTTAAAGCAATACCAAGCCAGTCTGCTGTACGGCAGATCGGAATACCGGCAATTGCTACAATTGCGCAGCGTTGCGGGGAAGGGAATCTTATTCGACGCCAACTTTCGATTTTCGCTCGATATCTCGGATAGCTCCAACTACCTATAGCGGTCACTTAATACGACATCGGACTTGAAATCGCACCGTGCGAGGTCATTCGAGGGACGTTCACGGGAATGAAGTGCATGTCCAGCCGAGGACCTGACCCAATTGCGTCTCATCGAGAAACGTGCACGTATCGTGGCGACCGTGGCTCGGCATTCGGGATTAGGAGCCACCTACATCTTCCGGTTTTCGGTCCGGAACACGAGACACCCGAGTGGCTCATGCTTTGTCCCATTTCTCGAAATTCACGTTCTA
>NW_012056551.1:0-529 GCF_000956235.1 Wasmannia auropunctata | reverse complement strand
ATGCGAGTGCCCCCGTGCACCCCCGTCGTCCGTTCGCCTCGATAGCGGAGAATTTTCGCGGCGGAGGTAAACGCGGCGAAAGCAACACGCCGCGCGTGACTTAGAAAATTTTTGGCTCTGTCGGGTCCGGTTGTCGACTCAGTCCGATCGACGCTTCCCCGCTAGCGCCCTTAATATTACGTCAATTCGCGTGCCCGCACGTCTGTTCGGCCACTCAAGTGCCCCCGTGCACCCCCGTCGTCCGTTCGCCTCGATAGCGGAGAATTTTCGGCGCCGGAGGTAAACGCGGCGAAAGAAACACGCCGCGCGAAAGCAACACGCCGCGCGTGACTTAGAAATTTTTGGCTCTGTCGGGTCCGGAGGTAAACCTGACCGATCGACGCTTCCCCGCAAGCGCCCTTTATATTACGTCGATTCGCGTCGCCCGCACGTCTATTTGGCCACCCGAGTGCCCCCGTGCACCCCCGTCGTCCGTTCGCCTCGATAGCGGAGAATTTTTGGCGCCGGAGGTAAAAGCGGCGAAAGAAAA
>NW_012056550.1:0-438 GCF_000956235.1 Wasmannia auropunctata | reverse complement strand
TATCCCCTGTGTGCCTTGTCGACTCAGTAACCCGCTGAACCTCTTCGTGCTAGGGATTGGGGCTTGCAATTGTTCCCCATGAACGAGGAATTCCCAGTAAGCGCGAGTCATAAGCTCGCGTTGATTACGTCCCTGCCCTTTGTACACACCGCCCGTCGCTACTACCGATTGAATGATTTAGTGAGGTCTTCGGACTGGTGCGCGGCAATGCGTCGGCATTGCCGATGTTGCCGGGAAGATGACCAAACTTGATCATTTAGAGGAAGTAAAAGTCGTAACAAGGTTTCCGTAGGTGAACCTGCGGAAGGATCATTAACGTTCCGGAGGTCCTGCTCTTTGCGCCCTTCTCGTGAGCGCGCGCTGAGTCAGCGACTGTAAGGACACACAGAGAGAAGAGAAGAGAGAGAGATCAGTGGAATTGACGGACGATATTGGAGA
>NW_012056549.1:0-463 GCF_000956235.1 Wasmannia auropunctata | reverse complement strand
TGCCTGTGCCCTTTCGGATTCGGCGGCGTCGGCCGGCGCGAACCGGTGGTAACCTACAACGCCGCGGCGACTCGCCGAGAGTCGCTCGCGCGCTGGAGGGCCCGGAGACACCGTGAGACGAAACCCCCCGCCGACTTGTGATTTATCGCATCGGTGGCGGGTGTTTCTCTCGTCTTCGTCGCCCCGATGGTTTTTCAAAGATTTCCGCCCCGGCTCTCGTCTCATTCCCCCGCGCGATCGCGCGCCGGTTGGAGACGAGAGACGCTCCGCTCGCGCGACGATGTCGTCTCACGTTGTGCCGTAGCCCCCTGCAAACGGGGCGGCGGTCCGCGCGTGCTCGGACGCGCGGCCAGGCTGATCGAAGGGCCCCCATTCCCTCGCGAGTGGCGTTGATCCCGGAGGATCCCACTCTCCCCCGTCGACTCTCCGTGCCTCCTCGCGCGCTGCCCGCGCGCCGAGAGAA
>NW_012056548.1:0-340 GCF_000956235.1 Wasmannia auropunctata | reverse complement strand
GCGGGAAGAGAAATCCGCCAGGGATCTCGCACTTCCGTCGCACTCGTATACGTGGAGTTGATGTTCAGTAAGCGCCACGATTCATCCGATCACGTTCGTCTGAGAACGAGGGAAGATCGCGGGACCAACACTATGTGCGCGCCACATAAGAGCCATTCGGTCTCTCGAACACCGACTCGTGGCAATGCTGTGTTTGTATATAATATTATATTGGACGGCACGCTTCGGCAAGCGCGAGCGAACACCGGACGTTTCGTCGAACGAGTCGCCGAATACGTCGAACGATATAACTCACCCTCCGTGCGAGAGTCGACGACTTCTCCGCTTCAATAGCGAGAAA
>NW_012056547.1:0-315 GCF_000956235.1 Wasmannia auropunctata | reverse complement strand
TATCCCCTGTGTGCCTTGTCGACTCAGTCGGGCTAGCGCTCGGTCAGGTTAGCGCTCGGGTCAGGTTAGCGCTGGGTCAGGTTAGCGCTCGTTCGGTCTCGCGCTCGGTGGTCAGGTTAGCGCTCGGTTAGGCTAGCGCGTACGTCGGGCCTACCGCCGGCGGGTCTGTCGCGCGCTCCGCGGCTAAGTCCCGCGCCGCGTGTTGCTTTCGCCGACGGGGCCGACAGGCGCTCAACGGCCAAGTGCCTCGCCTGACACGTCGGGCTAGCGCTCGGTCAGGTTAGCGCTCGGTCAGGTTAGCGCTCGTTCGGTCTA
>NW_012056546.1:0-403 GCF_000956235.1 Wasmannia auropunctata | reverse complement strand
TATCCCCTGTGTGCCTTGTCGACTCAGTCGACGCTTCGCTTCCCGCTGCGCCCTTAATATTACGTCGATTTCCGTGCCCGAACGTCTATTCGGCCACCCGAGTGCCCCCGTGCACCCCCGTCGTCCGTTCGCCACGATAGCGGAGAATTTTCGGCGCCGGAGGTAAACGCGGTGAAAGCAACACTCCGCGCGAAAGCAACACGCCGCGCGGGACTTAGAAAACTTTTCGGGTCGGGTCCGGAGGTAAACCTGGCCGATCGACGCTTCGCTTCCCGCTGTCGCCCTCAATACTTACGTCGATTCGCGTGCCGCACGTCTGTTCGGCCACTCAAGTCGCCCCGTGCCACCCCGTCGACCGTTCGCCTCGAAAGCGGAGAATTTTCGGCGTCGGAGGTAAACGCGA
>NW_012056545.1:0-334 GCF_000956235.1 Wasmannia auropunctata | reverse complement strand
TATCCCCTGTGTGCCTTGTCGACTCAGTTCGAGCGGCCGGTGGTGCGAAGCTACCATCCGTGGGATTATGCCTGAACGCCTCTAAGGCCGTATCCTCTCTAGTCAAAGGTGGCAATGATATCTCTAGGAGTCTCGTGAGTCGAAAGGCTCAAAACAATGTGACACTTACCTACTAGGCGGCCGGTCCACGGGCCGGTCGTCGCACGAGCCCGGTTTGCCGTACGGCGCCATCGCCCGTCGTCGGGATCTCACCGCTACGACGGCACGGCGTCAAACGGTCGAACATGAGTTTCGCGAGTTCGATGTCGAGACTCGGAATCGTCTGTAGACGACA
>NW_012056544.1:0-315 GCF_000956235.1 Wasmannia auropunctata | reverse complement strand
TGAGTCGAAAGGCTCAAAACAATGTGACACGTACCTACTAGGCGGCCGGTCCACGGGCCGGTCGTCGCACGAGCCCGGTTTGCCGTACGGCGCCATCGCCCGTCGTCGGGATCTCACCGCTACGACGGCACGGCGTCAAACGGTCGAACATGAGTTTCGCGAGTTCGATGTCGAGACTCGGAATCGTCTGTAGACGACTTAGGTACCTGGCGGGGTGTTGTACTCGGTAGAGCAGTTTACCACGCTGCGATCTGTTGAGACTCAGCCCTCGGCTTGGGGATTCGTCTTGTCGGTTAGACGAGACCCCACGCGCGA
>NW_012056543.1:0-444 GCF_000956235.1 Wasmannia auropunctata | reverse complement strand
TATCCCCTGTGTGCCTTGTCGACTCAGTTCTCTCCTCGTCTTCCACTCGGCCACTCTCTCGGCGCGCGGGCAGCGCGCGAGGAGGCACGGAGAGTCGACGGGGGAGAGTGGGATCCTCCGGGATCAACGCCACTCGCGAGGGAATGGGGGCCCTTCGATCAGCCTGGCCGCGCGTCCGAGCACGCGCGGACCGCCGCCCCGTTTGCAGGGGGCTACGGCACAACGTGAGACGACATCGTCGCGCGAGCGGAGCGTCTCTCGTCTCCAACCGGCGCGCGATCGCGCGGGGAATGAGACGAGAGCCGGGGCGGAAATCTTTGAAAAACCATCGGGCGACGAAGACGAGAGAAACACCCGCCACCGATGCGATAAATCACAAGTCGGCGGGGGGTTTCGTCTCACGGTGTCTCCGGGCCCTCCAGCGCGCGAGCGACTCTCGGCGAA
>NW_012056542.1:0-363 GCF_000956235.1 Wasmannia auropunctata | reverse complement strand
GTGTGCCTTGTCGACTCAGTACATCGACATCGATGCTTTTTGACTCCCACGTCGACCTCCTGTCGATTCAAACTGCGAAATCGATTTGACATTGATCATAAATCAAAATCCTGCCCAAGGAGAACAGAAAGATCAAAATGACATAAAAATAAGATCAAATTTTAGTTTGTCAAAATGATGTCAAATTGCATAAATTTTTGATGTATTCTTGATCATTTCCTGAATGAGAAATGATCGCCAATTCGATATACTTATTTACGGAAATTCCTAAAGCGGTCACCCATCCAAGCCATGAACCTTCTGAAAAGTGCTTAACCTTGTGATCGTCCGAGAACCGATGCTCCGATGACCTATAAATATTAA
>NW_012056541.1:0-325 GCF_000956235.1 Wasmannia auropunctata | reverse complement strand
TATCCCCTGTGTGCCTTGTCGACTCAGTCAAGTAAATGTGGGTACAATCTAATGAACCATAACTGATTTAATGAGCCATTCGCGGTTTCACCTTAATTCGGCATGCACTGAGACATGCATGGCTTAATCTTTGAGACAAGCATATGACTACTGGCAGGATCAACCAGGGAGCTTCGTGTGTGCGTTTTTCTCGAGAGCCAGCGAGCGCAGCACAGAGAGCCGTGTGCGTGTGTCGGTACTTGCCGCCGGTCTTGCGAGCCGGTCGGCGACACTCTGCTTCTTCATTCGTTACATACGTAAACCCATGTGTTATACACCGAACGTA
>NW_012056540.1:0-343 GCF_000956235.1 Wasmannia auropunctata | reverse complement strand
TACCGGAGGGGATCTCGCGTGCGGTCGATCTCGACACTCGTCGTCCACGGTCCCAGACGCAACGTTGCAACGAACGTTGTGGCGTGGTCGATCGAGTGAGAGAGAGCGGCGCGCGGATCGTCACCTGCCGTTCGACACGATTCCTCTCTCCAAATATATGCGGCTCTTATCCTCCTGTCTCTCGCGTGCAACGTCTCGTACGTGCGTTGCGCGAAGCGGCGCGCGTGTCGCGGCTCACGGAGTGCGTGACTCGCGCGAGCGGAACGCGGCGCCGAACGAGATTACCTCGTCCTTGCTTCGGCATCGTGACACGGCACAAGCGCGCGCGAGAACATAGAGATAA
>NW_012056539.1:0-483 GCF_000956235.1 Wasmannia auropunctata | reverse complement strand
GCTTGTCTCAAAGATTAAGCCATGCATGTCTCAGTGCATGCCGAATTAAGGTGAAACCGCGAATGGCTCATTAAATCAGTTATGGTTCATTAGATTGTACCCACATTTACTTGGATAACTGTGGTAATCTAGAGCTAATACATGCAAAACAGAGTCCCGACCAGTGATGGAAGGGACGCTTTTATTAGGATCAAAACCAATCGGTGGCGGGCGGTCTCCGTCCGTCCACCGTTTATTTTGGTGACTCTGAATAACTTTGTGCTGATCGCACGGTCCTAGCACCGGCGACGCATCTTTCAAATGTCTGCCTTATCAACTGTCGATGGTAGGTTCTGCGCCTACCATGGTTGTAACGGGTAACGGGGAATCAGGGTTCGATTCCGGAGAGGGAGCCTGAGAAACGGCTACCACATCCAAGGAAGGCAGCAGGCGCGCAAATTACCCACTCCCGGCACGGGGAGGTAGTGACGAAAAATAACGATA
>NW_012056538.1:0-602 GCF_000956235.1 Wasmannia auropunctata | reverse complement strand
TCGGCCCCGTCGGCGAAAGCAACACGCGGCGAGAAAGCATCACGCCGCGCGGGACTTAGAAAATTTTCGGCTCGGTCGGGTCCGGAGGTAAACCTGGCCGATCTACGCTTCCCCGCTAATGCCCTTAATGTTACGTCGATTCGCGTGCCCGCACGTTTACTTCGGCCCACCTAGTATCCCCTGTGTGCCTTGTCGACTCAGTCCGTTCGCCCCGATAGCGAAGAATTTTCGGCGCCGGAGGTAATCGCGGCGAAAGCAACACGCCGCGCGAAAGCAACACGCCGCGCGGGACTTAGAAAATTTTCGGCTCGGTCGGGTCCGGAGGTAAACCTGGCCGATCGACGCTTCCCCGCTAGCCCCCTTAATATTACGTCGATTCGCGCGCCCGCACGTTTATTCGGCCACCCTACCACCCCCGTGCACCCCCGTCGTCCGTTCGCCCCGATAGCGAAGAATTATCGGCGCCGGAGGTACACTTGGCCAAAGCAACACGCCGCGGCGGTACCTCGCTTCCAGCGGCTAAGTCCCGCGCGCCTCGGTCTATCGACGTTCGCGCCCATAAGCGGCCGTGCATAAGACCGTGCGTCGCCGACCGCTTGTCA
>NW_012056537.1:0-436 GCF_000956235.1 Wasmannia auropunctata | reverse complement strand
TATCCCCTGTGTGCCTTGTCGACTCAGTCATCACTGGTCGGGACTCTGTTTTGCATGTATTAGCTCTAGAATTACCACAGTTATCCAAGTAAATGTGGGTACAATCTAATGAACCATAACTGATTTAATGAGCCATTCGCGGTTTCACCTTAATTCGGCATGCACTGAGACATGCATGGCTTAATCTTTGAGACAAGCATATGACTACTGGCAGGATCAACCAGGGAGCTTCGTGTGTGCGTTTTTCTCGAGAGCCAGCGAGCGCAGCACAGAGAGCCGTGTGCGTGTGTCGGTACTTGCCGCCGGTCTTGCGAGCCGGTAGGCGACACTCTGCTTCTTCATTCGTTACATACGTAAACCCATGTGTTATAACCGAACGTGCATGTACACTCCGAGGAGTATACGCACAACGTCGGGTTTTGTTAAAAAAAGATCA
>NW_012056535.1:0-442 GCF_000956235.1 Wasmannia auropunctata | reverse complement strand
TGCCGGTGTTCAAGCACCGTGCCTGTGCCCTTTCGGATTCGGCGGCGTCGGCCGGCGCGAACCGGTGGTAACCTACAACGCCGCGGCGACTCGCCGAGAGTCGCTCGCGCGCTGGAGGGCCCGGAGACACCGTGAGACGAAACCCCCCGCCGACTTGTGATTTATCGCATCGGTGGCGGGTGTTTCTCTCGTCTTCGTCGCCCGATGGTTTTTCAAAGATTTCCGCCCCGGCTCTCGTCTCATTCCGCCGCGCGATCGCGCGCCGGTTGGAGGACGAGAGACGCTCCGCTCGCGCGACGATGTCGTCTCACGTTGTGCCGTAGCCCCCTGCAAACGGGGCGGCGGTCCGCGCGTGCTCGGACGCGCGGCCAGGCTGATCGAAGGGCCCCCATTCCGCCTCGAGTGGCGTTGATCCCGGAGGATCCCACTCTCCCCCGTCGAA
>NW_012056534.1:0-343 GCF_000956235.1 Wasmannia auropunctata | reverse complement strand
TATCCCCTGTGTGCCTTGTCGACTCAGTCCCCACGGGGCTGTCGCGCGGCTAAGTCCCTCGCCGCGTGTTGCTTTCGCCCCACGGGGCTGTCGCGCGGCTAAGTCCCTCGCCGCGTGTTGCTTTCGCCGACGGGGCTGGCGCGCGCGCGTGGGGTCTCGTCTAACCGACAAGACGAATCCCCAAGCCGAGGGCTGAGTCTCAACAGATCGCAGCGTGGTAACTGCTCTACCGAGTACAACACCCCGCCAGGTACCTAAGTCGTCTACAGACGATTCCGAGTCTCGACATCGAACTCGCGAAACTCATGTTCGACCGTTTGACGCCGTGCCGTCGTAGCGGTGA
>NW_012056533.1:0-376 GCF_000956235.1 Wasmannia auropunctata | reverse complement strand
TCCCCTGTGTGCCTTGTCGACTCAGTTCGTGGTCGTATTTTAGCCTTTAGATGGAGTTTTACCACCCACTTAGAGCTGCACTCTCAAGCAACCCGACTCTAAGGAGAGATCCTCCCGAGACGCGCACCGGTCGCTACGGGCCTGGCACCCTCTGCGGGTAAGTGGCCCCATTCAAGATGGACTTGGACGCGACGCGGCGCCTCGGGATAAACGGACCCTCCCAAACACCACATTTCCCTGCGGCGGAACCGCGGGATTCGGCGCTGGGCTCTTTCCTGTTCGCTCGCCGCTACTAAGGAAATCCTAGTTAGTTTCTTTTCCTCCGCTTAATAATATGCTTAAATTCAGCGGGTGATCTCGCCTGCTCTGAGGTCGT
>NW_012056532.1:0-324 GCF_000956235.1 Wasmannia auropunctata | reverse complement strand
TATCCCCTGTGTGCCTTGTCGACTCAGTCAAGCTCGTTGGGATCGTCCCAATGAATGTATTCAATCCTGCTATCATTCACTGTCATGGTGAGCGGTATACCTTTTCCAATTTTTTTACCGCTTTTCACATCTTCTGGCAACAGAGGTGCGATTATATTCTTATACTTGTGACCCTTGTTACCAATTATTTGACCCTGCGCGCTGCGATCGCGTCTGTACGCGTTTGTAGAAATAGAATACTCTGATATTTCTGTAGATCATCGTCATTGTAGACTGCTTTATTTGGATAACACATGAAAATCAATTCGTAAAGTCCTTGTGTTA
>NW_012056531.1:0-332 GCF_000956235.1 Wasmannia auropunctata | reverse complement strand
TATCCCCTGTGTGCCTTGTCGACTCAGTTTCAACTTTCCCTCACGGTACTTGTTCGCTATCGGTCTCGTGGTCGTATTTAGCCTTAGATGGAGTTTACCACCCACTTAGAGCTGCACTCTCAAGCAACCCGACTCTAAGGAGAGATCCTCCCGAGACGCGCACCGGTCGCTACGGGCCTGGCACCCTCTGCGGGTAAGTGGCCCCATTCAAGATGGACTTGGACGCGACGCGGCACCTCGGGATAAACGGACCCTCCCAAACACCACATTTCCCTGCGGCGGAACCGCGGGATTCGGCGCTGGGCTCTTTCCTGTTCGCTCGCCGCTACTAA
>NW_012056530.1:0-424 GCF_000956235.1 Wasmannia auropunctata | reverse complement strand
CGATTACCTCCGGCGCCGAAAATTCTCCGCTATCGAGGCGAACGGACGACGGGGGTGCACGGGGGCACTAGGGTGGCCGAATAAACGTGCGGGCAGGCGAATCGACGTAACATTAAGGGCTTTAGCGGGGAAGCGTAGATCGGCCAGGTTTACCTCCGGACCCGACCGAGCCGAAAATTTTCTAAGTCCCTCGCGGCGTGTTGCTTTCTCGCCGCGTGTTGCTTTCGCCGACGGGGCCGACAGGCGCTCCGCGGCCAAGTACCTCGCCTGACCCGTCGGGCTCGCGCTCGGTCAGGTTAGCGCTCGGTCAGGTTAGCGCTCGGTCAGGTTAGCGCTCGTTCGGTCTCGCGCTCGGTGGTCAGGTTAGCGCTCGGTTAGGCTAGCGCGTACGTCGGGCCTACCGCCGGCGGGTCTGTCGCGCGCA
>NW_012056529.1:0-302 GCF_000956235.1 Wasmannia auropunctata | reverse complement strand
TTGTCGACTCAGTAAGGACACACAGAGAGAAGAGAAGAGAGAGAGATCAGTGGAATTGACGGACGATATTGGAGAGCGCGCGTGTCAACGACGCGCACGCAATCCGAGCTAGCCGAGAGCGCGCCTATCTCTATGTTCTCGCGCGCGCTTGTGCCGTGTCACGATGCCGAAGCAAGGACGAGGTAATCTCGTTCGGCGCCGCGTTCCGCTCGCGCGAGTCACGCACTCCGTGAGCCGCGACACGCGCGCCGCTTCGCGCAACGCACGTACGAGACGTTGCTACGCGAGAGACAGGAGGATAA
>NW_012056528.1:0-304 GCF_000956235.1 Wasmannia auropunctata | reverse complement strand
CGTGGCGGCGCGTACGGCGCGAGTGAACGCCCCGCACGGCCGCCCCACTGCCGCTGACGGCAGAGTATAGGCTCGACGCTTCAGCGCCATCCATTTTCAGGGCTAGTTGCTTCGGCAGGTGAGTTGTTACACACTCCTTAGCGGATTCCGACTTCCATGGCCACCGTCCTGCTGTCTTAAGCAACCAACGCCTTTCATGGTGTCCCATGAGCGTCGAGTTGGGCGCCTTAACTCTGCGTTTGGTTCATCCCACAGCGCCAGTTCTGCTTACCAAAAATGGCCCACTTGGCACTCTGATCCGATA
>NW_012056527.1:0-334 GCF_000956235.1 Wasmannia auropunctata | reverse complement strand
TCGCATCGTCGATCTAGCGTCAGGGCTGAGCGGCTACGCGCCGCTATCATAGGGAGAATGAGAACAAAAATATACATGATCTTTTTTTAAACAAAACCCGACGTTGTGCGTATACTCCTCGGAGTGTACATGCACGTTCGGTGTATAACACATGGGTTTTACGTATGTAACGAATGAAGAAGCAGAGTGTCGCCGACCGGCTCGCAAGACCGGCGGCAAGTACCGACACACGCACACGGCTCTCTGTGCAGCGCTCGCTGGCTCTCGAGAAAAACGCACACACGAAGCTCCCTGGTTGATCCTGCCAGTAGTCATATGCTTGTCTCAAAGATTA
>NW_012056526.1:0-318 GCF_000956235.1 Wasmannia auropunctata | reverse complement strand
TATCCCCTGTGTGCCTTGTCGACTCAGTTTCAAATGCCATTTCGCATATACAAAATTAAGTTTTAGTAAAAATTGTAACTTCATATTTGTTAATATTTTATATATGCAAACTTTATATTTATAAACAAAATATATCTTAACTAATACATATTCCATCTTTTTGACATCTATTAAAAAGATTTATACCATTGCGGTATACTTTTATTAGCAATTAATATTTATAGGTCATCGGAGCATCGGTTCTCGGACGATCACAAGGTTAAGCACGTTTCAGAAGGTTCATGGCTTGGATGGGTGACCGCTTTAGGAATTTCCGTA
>NW_012056525.1:0-303 GCF_000956235.1 Wasmannia auropunctata | reverse complement strand
TGTGTGCCTTGTCGACTCAGTAACCTGGCCGTTCGACGCTTCCCCGCTAGCGCCCTTAATGTTACGTCGATTCGCGCGCCCGCACGTTTATTCGGCCACCCTACCACCCCCGTGCACCCCCGTCGTCCGTTCGCCCCGATAGCGAAGAATTTTCGGCGCCGGAGGTAATCGCGGCGAAAGCAACACGCCGCGCGAAAGCAACACGCCGCGCCGGACTTAGAAATTTCGGCTCGGTCGGTCCGAGGTAAACCTGGCCGATCGACGCTTCCCGCTAGCCCCTTAATATTACGTCGATTCGCGTGA
>NW_012056524.1:0-392 GCF_000956235.1 Wasmannia auropunctata | reverse complement strand
CACTAGGGTGGCCGAATAAACGTGCGGGCACGCGAATCGACGTAACATTAAGGGCTTTAGCGGGGAAGCGTAGATCGGCCAGGTTTACCTCCGGACCCGACCGAGCCGAAATTTTTCTAAGTCCCGCGCGGCGTGTTGCTTTCGCGCGGCGTGTTGCTTTCGCCGCGATTACCTCCGCCGCCGAAATCTCGCCTATCGAGGCGACGGACGACGGGGTGCACGGGGCGACTAGGGTGGCCGAATAAACGTGCGGGCACGCGAATCGACGTAACATTAAGGGCTTTAGCGGGAAGGCGTAGATCGGCCAGGTTACCTTCCGGATCCGACCGAGCCGAAATTTTCTAAGTCCCGCGCGGCGTGTTGCTTTCGCCGCGATTACCTCCGGCGCCGAA
>NW_012056523.1:0-324 GCF_000956235.1 Wasmannia auropunctata | reverse complement strand
GCCTTGTCGACTCAGTCTGAGCGGCTACGCGCCGCTATCATAGGGAGAATGAGAACAAAAATATACATGATCTTTTTTTAACAAAACCCGACGTTGTGCGTATACTCCTCGGAGTGTACATGCACGTTCGGTGTATAACACATGGGTTTACGTATGTAACGAATGAAGAAGCAGAGTGTCGCCGACCGGCTCGCAAGACCGGCGGCAAGTACCGACACACGCACACGGCTCTCTGTGCTGCGCTCGCTGGCTCTCGAGAAAAACGCACACACGAAGCTCCCTGGTTGATCCTGCCAGTAGTCATATGCTTGTCTCAAAGATTAA
>NW_012056522.1:0-346 GCF_000956235.1 Wasmannia auropunctata | reverse complement strand
TGTGTGCCTTGTCGACTCAGTTTGAAGCGAGGAAACGTCGTATCCTTGCGTTCGCGGCGTTTCTACCATTCAAACGTCGAATCTCGACGTGCGAAGCGCGGAACCGCCGGATCCGAGCGCCCGCGACGTTCCCACCGCTCAAACGTCGATTCTCGCCGTTTGAAGACGAGCGAAACGTCGTATCCTTGCGTTCGCGGCGTTTCCACCATTCAAACGTCGAATCTCGACGTGCGAAGCGCGGAACCGCCGGATCCGAGCGCCCGCGACGTTCCCACCGCTCAAACGTCGATTCTCGCCGTTTGAAGCTCGGAAACGTCGTATCCTTGCGTTCGCGGCGTTTCCACCA
>NW_012056521.1:0-448 GCF_000956235.1 Wasmannia auropunctata | reverse complement strand
GTGTAACTCACCCTCCGTGCGAGAGTCGACGACTTCTCCGCTTCAATAGCGAGAAGAACGACTGACGTGCATCGCAACGATCACGGTCCGTGTTTCATAGACGTTCGAGAAGCCGTACGAGACACGAGTAACGTGTACGCACGACCGCATCGTACCGCTCGGCTAGCCGAGCGCATCGCACCTCTTATAGTACCCAACCGACCGGACAAGCGGTCGGCGACGCACGGCCTTATGCACGGCCGCTTATGGGCGCGGTCGTCGATAGACCGAGGCGCGCGGGACTTAGCCGCTGGAAGCGATGTACCGCCGCGGCGAGCGAACACCCGGACGTTTCGTCGCCGAAGACGTCTAACGATGTAAATCACCCTCCGTGCGAGAGTCGACGACTTCTCCGCTTCAATAGCGAGAAGAACGACCGACGTGCATCGCAACGATCACGGTCCGTGTA
>NW_012056520.1:0-334 GCF_000956235.1 Wasmannia auropunctata | reverse complement strand
GTGCCTTGTCGACTCAGTCGAAGACGTCTAACGATGTAAATCACCCTCCGTGCGAGAGTCGACGACTTCTCCGCTTCAATAGCGAGAAGAACGACCGACGTGCATCGCAACGATCACGGTCCGTGTTTCATATACGTTCGAGAAGCCGTACGGGGCGTACGAGACACGAGTAACGTGTACGCACGACCGCATCGTACCGCTCGGCTAGCCGAGCGCACCGCACCTCTTATAGTACCCAACCGACCGGACAAGCGGTCGGCGACGCACGGTCTTATGCACGGCCGCTTATGGGCGCGAACGTCGATAGACCGAGGCGCGCGGGACTTAGCCGCTA
>NW_012056518.1:0-623 GCF_000956235.1 Wasmannia auropunctata | reverse complement strand
TATCCCCTGTGTGCCTTGTCGACTCAGTAAACCTGGCCGATCGACGCTTCCCCGCAAGCGCCCTTAATATTACGTCGATTCGCGTGCCCGCACGTCTATTTGGCCACCCGAGTGCCCCCGAGCACCCCCGTCGTCCGTTCGCCTCGATAGCGGAGAATTTTTGGCGCCGGAGGTAAACGCGGCGAAAGCAACACGCCGCGCGAAAGCAACACGCCGCGCGAGACTTAGAAAATTTTCGGGTCGGGTCCGGAGGTAAACCTGGCCGATCGACGCTTCGCTTCCCCGCTGGCGCCCTTAATATTACGTCGAATCGCGTGACCGCACGTCTATTCGGCCACCCGAGTGCCCCCGTGCACCCCCGTCGACCGTTCGCCTCGATAGCGGAGAATTTACGGCGCCGGAGGTAAACGCGGCGAAAGCAACACGCCGCGAGCAACACGCCGCGCGTGACTTAGAAAATTTTCGGCTCTGTCGGGTCCGGAGGTAAACATGGCCGATCGACGCTTCCCCTCTAGCGTCCTTAATATTACGTCGATTCGCGTTCCCGCACGTCTTTTTTGGCCACCCGAGTGCCCCCGTGCACCCCCGTCGTCCGACTGAGTCGACAAGGCACACAGGGGATA
>NW_012056517.1:0-344 GCF_000956235.1 Wasmannia auropunctata | reverse complement strand
TATCCCCTGTGTGCCTTGTCGACTCAGTTCGAGTGAGAGAGAGCGGCGCGCGGATCGTCACCTGCCGTTCGACACGATTCCTCTCTCCAAATATATGCGGCTCTTATCCTCCTGTCTCTCGCGTGCAACGTCTCGTACGTGCGTTGCGCGAAGCGGCGCGCGTGTCGCGGCTCACGGAGTGCGTGACTCGCGCGAGCGGAACGCGGCGCCGAACGAGATTACCTCGTCCTTGCTTCGGCATCGTGACACGGCACAAGCGCGCGCGAGAACATAGAGATAGGCGCGCTCTCGGCTAGCTCGGATTGCGTGCGCGTCGTTGACACGCGCGCTCTCCAATATCGTCA
>NW_012056516.1:0-325 GCF_000956235.1 Wasmannia auropunctata | reverse complement strand
TGCACATTGCGGTCCACGGATACAATTCCCGGACCACGCCTGGCTGAGGGTCGTTTTAGTACCAACAGACTGCTTGCGCCCACTCTCGTCGTCGCGCACCCGCCTTAACACTTTGGTGGTGCGCGCGACGATATAGAGAGAGGAGCGTACGAGCGATCGTTGGACGTTCGCCGAGCTGAGCGAGACGCGCTCCCTCCCATCTTTCGGGGCCGTGCTGGCCTCCGAGGAGGAGAGAGGAGCCAGTCTTCCCTGGGCGTCGTCCGAAATGACACAAACGAGTGGGAGAGGAGAAGAATGAGGGTTGTTGACCGAGGCGTCAACGAGA
>NW_012056515.1:0-341 GCF_000956235.1 Wasmannia auropunctata | reverse complement strand
TATCCCCTGTGTGCCTTGTCGACTCAGTCCATTGGAGGGCAAGTCTGGTGCCAGCAGCCGCGGTAATTCCAGCTCCAATAGCGTATATTAAAGTTGTTGCGGTTAAAAAGCTCGTAGTTGAATCTGTGTCGCACACCGTCGGTTCACCGCTCGCGGTGTTTAACTGGCGTGATGTGGGACGTCCTACCGGTGGGCTTAGCCTCGCGAGGGGCGGCCCAACTAATATCCCGTCGCGGTGCTCTTTACTGAGTGTCGAGTCGGGCCGGTACGTTTACTTTGAACAAATTAGAGTGCTTAAAGCAGGCTATCCTCGCCTGAATACTGCGTGCATGGAATAATGG
>NW_012056514.1:0-392 GCF_000956235.1 Wasmannia auropunctata | reverse complement strand
TGTGTGCCTTGTCGACTCAGTTAAGGGCTTTAGCGGGGAAGCGTAGATCCGCCAGGTTTACCTCCGGACCCGACCGAGCCGAAATTTTTCTAAGTCCCGCGCGGCGTGTTGCTTTCGCGCGGCGTGTTGCTTTCGCCGCGATTACCTCCGGCGCCAAAAATTCTCCGCTATCGAGGCGAACGGACGACGGGGTGCACGGGGGCACTAGGGTGGCCGACTAACGTCGCGGGCTACGGCGTATCGGACGTACATTAAGGGCTTTAGCGGGGAAGCGTAGATCGGCCAGGTTTACCTCCGGACCCGACCGAGCCGAAATTTTCTAAGTCCCGCGCGGCGTGTTGCTTTCGCCGCGATTACCTCCGGCGCCGAAAATTCTCCGCTATCGAGGCGAA
>NW_012056513.1:0-446 GCF_000956235.1 Wasmannia auropunctata | reverse complement strand
TAAAGGTGGCAATGATATCTCTAGGAGTCTCGTGAGTCGAAAGGCTCAAAACAATGTGACACTTACCTACTAGGCGGCCGGTCCACGGGCCGGTCGTCGCACGAGCCCGGTTTGCCGTACGGCGCCATCGCCCGTCGTCGGGATCTCACCGCTACGACGGCACGGCGTCAAACGGTCGAACATGAGTTTCGCGAGTACGATGTCGAGACTCGGAATCGTCTGTAGACGACTTAGGTACCTGGCGGGGTGTTGTACTCGGTAGAGCAGTTACCACGCTGCGATCTGTTGAGACTCAGCCCTCGGCTTGGGGATTCGTCTTGTCGGTTAGACGAGACCCCACGCGCGCGCGCCAGCCCCGTCGGCGAAAGCAACACGCGGCGAGGGACTTAGCCGCGCGACAGCCCCGTGGGGCGAAAGCAACACGCGGCGAGGGACTTAGCCGCGCA
>NW_012056512.1:0-360 GCF_000956235.1 Wasmannia auropunctata | reverse complement strand
CTCAGTCGGCGGTTCCGCGCTTCGCACGTCGAGATTCGACGTTTGAATGGTGGAAACGCCGCGAACGCAAGGATACGACGTTTCCGAGCTTCAAACGGCGAGAATCGACGTTTGAGCGGGGGGAACGTCGCGGTCGCTCGGATCCGGCGGTTCCGCGCTTCGTCACGTCGAGATTCGACGTTTGTAATGGTGGAAACGACCGCGAACGCAAGGATACGACGTTTCCGTACGCTTCAAACGGACGAGAATCGACCTTTTGTACGCGGTGGGGAACGTCGCGGGCGCTCGGATCCGGCGGTTCCGCGCTTCGCACGTCGAGATTCGACGTTTGAATGGTGGAAACGCCGCGAACGCAAGGAA
>NW_012056510.1:0-315 GCF_000956235.1 Wasmannia auropunctata | reverse complement strand
CTAGAGTCTCGTTCGTTATCGGAATTAACCAGACAAATTGCTCCACCAACTAAGAACGGCCATGCACCACCACCCACCGAATCAAGAAAGAGCTATCAATCTGTCAATCCTTCCGGTGTCTGGGCCTGGTGAGGTTTCCCGTGTTGAGTCAAATTAAGCCGCAGGCTCCACTCCTGGTGGTGCCCTTCCGTCAATTCCTTTAAGTTTCAGCTTTGCAACCATACTT
Source organism: Wasmannia auropunctata (assembly GCF_000956235.1). NCBI lineage: Eukaryota > Metazoa > Arthropoda > Insecta > Hymenoptera > Formicidae > Wasmannia > Wasmannia auropunctata. Next base: position 89 of record NW_012056510.1, on the reverse strand, counting down.
CCCCCGGAACCCAAAAGCTTTGGTTTCCCGGAAGCTGCCCGCCGAGTCATCGGAGGAACTTCGGCGGATCGCTAGCTGGCATCGTTTAA
>NW_012056509.1:0-344 GCF_000956235.1 Wasmannia auropunctata | reverse complement strand
TGTGTGCCTTGTCGACTCAGTCTTCCCCGCTAGCGCCCTTAATATTACGTCGATTCGCGTGCCCGCACGTCTGTTCGGCCACTCAAGTGCCCCCGTGCAGCACCATCGTCCGTTCGCCTCGATAGCGGAGAATTTTCGGCGCCGGAGGTAAACGCGGCAAAAGCAACACTCCGCGCGAAAGCAACACGCCGCGCGGGACTTAGAAAATTTTCGGGTCGTGTCCGGAGGTAAACCTGGCCGATCGACGCTTCGCTTCCCCGCTGGTGCCCTTAATATTACGTCGATTCGCGTGCCCGCACCTCTGTTCGGCCACTCAAGTGCCCCCGTGCACCCCCGTCGACCGA
>NW_012056508.1:0-305 GCF_000956235.1 Wasmannia auropunctata | reverse complement strand
TGTGTGCCTTGTCGACTCAGTTCGGTCGGGTCCGGAGGTAAACCTGGCCGATCTACGCTTCCCCGCTAAAGCCCTTAATGTTACGTCGATTCGCGTGCCCGCACGTTTATTCGGCCACCCTCGTGCCCCCGTGCACCCCCGTCGTCCGTTCGCCCCGATAGCGAAGAATTTTCGGCGCCGGAGGTAATCGCGGCGAAAGCAACACGCCGCGCGAAAGCAACACGCCCGATCGGGACTTAGAAAATTTCAGCTCTGTCGGGTCCGGAGGTAAACCTGGCCGATCGACGCTTCCCCGCTAGCGCCCA
>NW_012056507.1:0-380 GCF_000956235.1 Wasmannia auropunctata | reverse complement strand
TATCCCCTGTGTGCCTTGTCGACTCAGTCTTTCGCCGACGGGGCTGGGCGCGCGGCTAAGTCCCTCGCCGCGTGTTGCTTTCGCTTCACGGGGCTGGGCGCGCGGCTAATTCCCTCGCCGCGTGTTGCTTTCGCTTCACGGGGCTGGGCGCGCGGCTAATTCCCTCGCCGCGTGTTGCTTTCGCCGACGGGGCCGACAGGCGCTCCGCGGCCAAGTACCTCGCCTGACACGTCGGGCCAGCGCTCGGTCAGGTTAGCCTCCGGTCAGGTTAGCGCTCGGTCAGGTTAGCGCTCGGTCAGGCTAGCGCGTACGTCGGGCCTACCGCCGGCGGGGCTGACGAGCGGTCGGCGGCCAAGTTCCACGCCGCGTGTTGCTTTCGA
>NW_012056506.1:0-625 GCF_000956235.1 Wasmannia auropunctata | reverse complement strand
TATCCCCTGTGTGCCTTGTCGACTCAGTCACGCGAATCGGCGTAATATTAAGGGGGCTAGCGGGGAATCGTCGATCGGCCAGGTTTACCTCCGGACCCGACCGAGCCGAAAATTTTCTAAGTCCCGCGCGGCGTGTTGCTTTCGCGCGGCGTGTTGCTTTCGCCGCGATTACCTCCGGCGCCGAAAATTCTTCGCTATCGGGGCGAACGGACGACGGGGGTGCACGGGGGTGGTAGGGTGGCCGAATAAACGTGCGGGCACGCGAATCGGCGTAATATTAAGGGGGCTAGCGGGGAAGCGTCGATCGGCCAGGTTTACCTCCGGACCCGACCGAGCCAAAATTTTCTAAGTCCCGCGCGGCGTGTTGCTTTCGCGCGGCGTGTTGCTTTCGCCGCGATTACCTCCGGCGCATCGAGGCGAACGGACGTCGGGGGTGCACGGGGGCACTAGGGTGGCCGAATAAACGTGCGGGCACGCGAATCGACGTAACATTAAGGGCTTTAGCGGGGAAGCGTAGATCGGCCAGGTTTACTGCGGACCCGACCGAGGGGATATTTTTCTAAGTCCCGCGCGGCGTGTTGCTTTCGCGCGGCGTGTACTGAGTCGACAAGGCACACAGGGGATA
>NW_012056505.1:0-415 GCF_000956235.1 Wasmannia auropunctata | reverse complement strand
TATCCCCTGTGTGCCTTGTCGACTCAGTTTAATGTTACGTCGATTCGCGTGCCCGCACGTTTATTCGGCCACCCTAGTGCCCCCGTGCACCCCCGTCGTCCGTTCGCCTCGATAGCGGAGAATTTTCGGCGCCGGAGGTAATCGCGGCGAAAGCAACACGCCGCGCGAAAGCAACACGCCGCGCGGGACTTAGAAAAATTTCGGCTCGGTCGGGTCCGGAGGTAAACCTGGCCGATCTACGCTTCCCCGCTAAAGCCCTTAATGTTACGTCGATTCGCGTGCCCGCACGTTTATTCGGCCACCCTAGTGCCCCCGTGCACCCCCGTCGTCCGTTCGCCTCGATAGCGGAGAATTTTCGGCGCCGGAGGTAATCGCGGCGAAAGCAACACGCCGCGCGGGACTTAGAAAATTTTCA
>NW_012056504.1:0-327 GCF_000956235.1 Wasmannia auropunctata | reverse complement strand
TAGGAGTTATGGCTCCAAACAACATTGACCAGCCCGGCGCACTGGACTTCGTAAAGCCAGGACACCTGATCCACCTTCATTGCAAGGGCATGTATCCTCAGAGGGCAAGATTCGAGTATACATGCATACTCTCAGACTCGCCGTCTTCGGGGCAGCTTGCAGTATAAACGCAATTGAGGCACTACCGGTGGCGTGTGATAACCGGGCCTCCTACGTCTAGCAGGATGAGCTCAAGATAAGGTCGCCATAACATTGGCCTTACCCCTGCTCCAGCTGGATGTTGGTTTAATGTACTCAGACCAGGATAAGCCCAGACACAATGCTCGA
>NW_012056503.1:0-429 GCF_000956235.1 Wasmannia auropunctata | reverse complement strand
TATCCCCTGTGTGCCTTGTCGACTCAGTTTTTTGGTAAGCAGAACTGGCGCTGTGGGATGAACCAAACGCAGAGTTAAGGCGCCCAACTCGACGCTCATGGGACACCATGAAAGGCGTTGGTTGCTTAAGACAGCAGGACGGTGGCCATGGAAGTCGGAATCCGCTAAGGAGTGTGTAACAACTCACCTGCCGAAGCAACTAGCCCTGAAAATGGATGGCGCTGAAGCGTCGAGCCTATACTCTGCCGTCAGCGGCAAGTGGGGCGGCCGTGCGGGGCGTTCACGCGCGCCGTACGCGCCGCCACGAAGCCCTGACGAGTAGGAGGGTCGCGGCGGTGTGCGCAGAAGGGTCTGGGCGCGAGCCTGCCTGGAGCCGCCGTCGGTGCAGATCTTGGTGGTAGTAGCAAATACTCCAGCGAGGCCCTGGAA
>NW_012056502.1:0-328 GCF_000956235.1 Wasmannia auropunctata | reverse complement strand
TGCATGGAATAATGGAATAGGACCTCGGTTCTATTTTGTTGGTTTTCGGAACCCCGAGGTAATGATTAATAGGGACAGATGGGGGCATTCGTATTGCGACGTTAGAGGTGAAATTCTTGGATCGTCGCAAGACGGACAGAAGCGAAAGCATTTGCCAAAAATGTTTTCATTAATCAAGAACGAAAGTTAGAGGTTCGAAGGCGATCGGATACCGCCCTAGTTCTAACCATAAACGATGCCAGCTAGCGATCCGCCGAAGTTCCTCCGATGACTCGGCGGGCAGCTTCCGGGAAACCAAAGCTTTTGGGTTCCGGGGGAAGTATGGTTG
>NW_012056501.1:0-417 GCF_000956235.1 Wasmannia auropunctata | reverse complement strand
TCTCGGTGGTCCGAGTCCCCGCGACGTTCTGTTCGCGGAGGCGCGCGTCCCACGCCGTAAAGGCTCGGTCGCGCGCCCGCCGCCGGAACATTTCGACGGCCCTCCTGGTCGGTTGCCGGCCACTCAGGCGGACCACCCGGACCCGCCGATATACATCGGCCTGGGCCCCGGCTAGTAGGTCCGCCGGAGGTGTGCCGGCCAAGGCCGTCGCCGCCGCGTGAGACACCGTCCTGTATCCCCGGGTCAGGCGCAGGGCCATCCTCCGCTGGACTCCGTTCAGAGCCCCTCGGATTTTGGGATTGGCCCGCGCCTCGCCCGCCCAAATGGGGGCGCCATACATTAACCCGGAGAGGACGGCGGCCGTGTACATCTTGCGCACACCGGCCTTCGGACCCCGCAGGTTCGGCAGTAGGCGGA
>NW_012056500.1:0-322 GCF_000956235.1 Wasmannia auropunctata | reverse complement strand
TATCCCCTGTGTGCCTTGTCGACTCAGTCCACCCTAGTGCCCCCGTGCACCCCCGACGTCCGTTCGCCTCGATAGCGGAGAATTTTCGGCGCCGGAGGTAATCGCGGCGAAAGCAACACGCCGCGCGGGACTTGGAAAATTTTCGGCTCGGTCGGGTCCGGAGGTAAACCTGGCCGATCGACGCTTCCCGCTAGCCCCCTTAATACTTACGTCGATTCGCGCGCCCGCACGTTTACTTCCGGCCACCCTACCCACCCCGTGCCACCCCGTCGTCCGTTCGCCCGATAGCGAAGAATTTTCGGCGCCGGAGGTAATCGCGGCA
>NW_012056499.1:0-325 GCF_000956235.1 Wasmannia auropunctata | reverse complement strand
TGTGTGCCTTGTCGACTCAGTTGATACGTCTCTCCTCTGTACTCCGCGGGTACTCGGTCTCTCGGAGCAGTCGCGATCTCCGGCCCGAGGAGCCGCCCTGGTGTGTGGATCGCGCGAGCCGACCGCGCGCGTGTCCGAGTCCACGAAAGCGATTCTCTCCGCGAGCGCGCGAGAGACATCCTTGGGACCGGCACGGCGCGTTTGTCGTGTACTCGTCGCGTATCCCGCCGGGCGCACTCGATTGTGCCCGCCCCACTGGTGTTTTGCGCCAACGCTCACTCACGCGTCTCTCGACACGTGTTGTCGCCGCCGCCGTCGTCGTAGA
>NW_012056498.1:0-602 GCF_000956235.1 Wasmannia auropunctata | reverse complement strand
TATCCCCTGTGTGCCTTGTCGACTCAGTCCCCGACGTCCGTTCGCCTCGATAGCGGAGAATTTTCGGCGCCGGAGGTAATCGCGGCGAAAGCAACACGCCGCGCGGGACTTAGAAAATTTTCGGCTCGGTCGGGTCCGGAGGTAAACCTGGCCGATCTACGCTTCCCCGCTAAAGCCCTTAATGTTACGTCGATTCGCGTGCCCGCACGTTTATTCGGCCACCCTAGTGCCCCCGTGCACCCCCGTCGTCCGTTCGCCTCGATAGCGGAGAATTTTTGGCGCCGGAGGTAATCGCGGCGAAAGCAACACGCCGCGCGAAAGCAACACGCCGCGCGGGACTTAGAAAAATTTCGGCTCGGTCGGGTCCGGAGGTAAACCTGGCCTATCCCCCTGTGTGCCTTGTCGACTCAGTTAGCCCCCCTTAATATTACGTCGATTCGCGCGCCCGCACGTTTATTCGGCCACCCTACCACCCCCGTGCACCCCCGTCGTCCGTTCGCCCCGATAGCGAAGAATTTTCGGCGCCGGAGGTACACTTGGCCAAAGCAACACGCCGCGGCGGTACCTCGCTTCCAGAGGCTAAGACCCGCGCGCCTCGGTCT
>NW_012056497.1:0-340 GCF_000956235.1 Wasmannia auropunctata | reverse complement strand
TATCCCCTGTGTGCCTTGTCGACTCAGTCTCGGTCAGGTTAGCGCTCGTTCGGTCTCGCGCTCGGTCAGGTTAGCGCTCGGTCAGGCTAGCGCGTACGTCGGGCCTACCGCCGGCGGGGCTGACGAGCGGTCGGCGGCCAAGTTCCACGCCGCGTGTTGCTTTCGCCGACGGGGCTGGGCGCGCGGCTAAGTCCCTCGCCGCGTGTTGCTTTCGCTTCACGGGGCTGGGCGCGCGGCTAATTCCCTCGCCGCGTGTTGCTTTCGCTTCACGGGGCTGGGCGCGCGGCTAATTCCCTCGCCGCGTGTTGCTTTCGCCGACGGGGCCGACAGGCGCTCCGCA
>NW_012056496.1:0-340 GCF_000956235.1 Wasmannia auropunctata | reverse complement strand
TGTGTGCCTTGTCGACTCAGTTGAAAGTTTTCATGTACTTTCAAAAAAATGTACTTCACAAAAATATATGTCTATATTGAGTATTGCTTGACATAGTTAGCTGTTACGAAATATATATAGGGAAATATGTGAAAATTTAATTACAAGAAACTGCTTATTCCTTTGGCCATCTAGCAAAGAACTAAGAAACTATTCAAATATAGTTGCTTTTTACACACAAATCCTGTTTATATACATTTACATTATGTAAATTAAATTTAGACAAACAGTATAATAATCAAGTCAAGTAATTAATAATTACATTACTATTTAGTAATACATAAGCATGTTCAATTTTATA
>NW_012056495.1:0-318 GCF_000956235.1 Wasmannia auropunctata | reverse complement strand
TAGAGTGGGATCCTCCGGGATCAACGCCACTCGCGAGGGAATGGGGGCCCTTCGATCAGCCTGGCCGCGCGTCCGAGCACGCGCGGACCGCCGCCCCGTTTGCAGGGGGCTACGGCACAACGTGAGACGACATCGTCGCGCGAGCGGAGCGTCTCTCGTCTCCAACCGGCGCGCGATCGCGCGGGGGAATGAGACGAGAGCCGGGGCGGAAATCTTTGAAAAACCATCGGGCGACGAAGACGAGAGAAACACCCGCCACCGATGCGATAAATCACAAGTCGGCGGGGGGTTACGTCTCACGGTGTCTCCGGGCCCTCC
>NW_012056494.1:0-328 GCF_000956235.1 Wasmannia auropunctata | reverse complement strand
TGTGTGCCTTGTCGACTCAGTCTCCTCTGTACTCCGCGGGTACTCGGTCTCTCGGAGCAGTCGCGATCTCCGGCCCGAGGAGCCGCCCTGGTGTGTGGATCGCGCGAGCCGACCGCGCGCGTGTCCGAGTCCACGAAAGCGATTCTCTCCGCGAGCGCGCGAGAGACATCCTTGGGACCGGCACGGCGCGTTTGTCGTGTACTCGTCGCGTATCCCGCCGGGCGCACTCGATTGTGCCCGCCCCACTGGTGTTTTGCGCCAACGCTCACTCACGCGTCTCTCGACACGTGATGTCGCCGCCGCCGTCGTCGTAGCGACCGCGACCGAT
>NW_012056493.1:0-306 GCF_000956235.1 Wasmannia auropunctata | reverse complement strand
TGAGCTGATGAGCTCGAGAAATTTCAAAAATCGAAAAGTCTAGAACGATTTCGCTACAGAATTCTTGCGTCGCAGGTTTGAGATAAAACGTAGGCAAAATGCAAGAATTCGCTCAATCCTCGTCAACGAGGAATATCGGTCAACGATCAATCCGATCGTGTTCGATGCCATAGAAGTCGCGAATACTTGAGTCTTGGGCCTCAATTCCGCTTGAATCATGTTCAATTCCTGTTCAGAGAAACTCAAATCGACCGCGTTAATTGAAACATATTCTGAGAAGTTGGACAACCAAGAGGGACCCGACCA
>NW_012056492.1:0-438 GCF_000956235.1 Wasmannia auropunctata | reverse complement strand
TATCCCCTGTGTGCCTTGTCGACTCAGTTCTAAGGGCATCACAGACCTGTTATTGCTCAATCTCGTGCGGCTAGAAGCCGCCTGTCCCTCTAAGAAGATTTGTTTGTACGTTGGTAGTAAAAACCCACCGGCCGAAGCCGGGGGCCTTCGCGATACCATAAGGTACGCCTATTTAGCAGGCTAGAGTCTCGTTCGTTATCGGAATTAACCAGACAAATCGCTCCACCAACTAAGAACGGCCATGCACCACCACCCACCGAATCAAGAAAGAGCTATCAATCTGTCAATCCTTCCGGTGTCTGGGCCTGGTGAGGTTTCCCGTGTTGAGTCAAATTAAGCCGCAGGCTCCACTCCTGGTGGTGCCCTTCCGTCAATTCCTTTAAGTTTCAGCTTTGCAACCATACTTCCCCCGGAACCCAAAAGCTTTGGTTTCCCGGA
>NW_012056490.1:0-425 GCF_000956235.1 Wasmannia auropunctata | reverse complement strand
TATCCCCTGTGTGCCTTGTCGACTCAGTCGTCCGTTCGCCACGATAGCGGAGAATTTTCGGCGCCGGAGGTAAACGCGGCGAAAGCAACACACCGCGCGAAAGCAACACGCCGCGCGGGACTTAGAAAATTTTTGGGTCGGGTCCGGAGGTAAACCTGGCCGATCGACGCTTCGCTTCCCCGCTGGCGCCCTTAATATTACGTCGATACGCGTGCCCGCCCGTCTATTCGGCCACCCGAGAGCCCCCGTGCACCCCCGTCGTCCGTTTGCTACGATAGCGGAGAATTTTCGGCGCCGGAGGTAAACGCGGCGAAAGCAACACGCCGCGCGAAAGCAACACGCCGCGCGGGACTTAGAAAATTTTCGGCTCGGTCGGCTCCGGAGGTAAACCTGGCCGATCTACGCTTCCCCGCTAAAGCCCTTAA
>NW_012056489.1:0-325 GCF_000956235.1 Wasmannia auropunctata | reverse complement strand
TGTGTGCCTTGTCGACTCAGTACGCCGCGAACGCAAAAATACGACGTTTCCGAGCTTCAAACGGCGAGAATCGACGTTTGAGCGGTGGGAACGTCGCGGGCGCTCGGATCCGGCGGTTCCGCGCTCGCCACGTCCGAGATTCGACGTTTGANGTGAACGCCGCGACGACAGAATACGACGTTTCCGAGCTTCAAACGGCGAGAATCGACGTTTGAGCGGTGGGAACGTCGCGGGCGCTCGGATCCGGCGGTTCCGCGCTTCGCACGTCGAGATTCGACGTTTGAATGGTGGAAACGCCGCGAACGCAAGGATACGACGTTTCCGA
>NW_012056488.1:0-352 GCF_000956235.1 Wasmannia auropunctata | reverse complement strand
TATCCCCTGTGTGCCTTGTCGACTCAGTCTGATTCCCCGTTACCCGTTACAACCATGGTAGGCGCAGAACCTACCATCGACAGTTGATAAGGCAGACATTTGAAAGATGCGTCGCCGGTGCTAGGACCGTGCGATCAGCACAAAGTTATTCAGAGTCACCAAAATAAACGGTGGACGGACGGAGACCGCCCGCCACCGATTGGTTTTGATCTAATAAAAGCGTCCCTTCCATCACTGGTCGGGACTCTGTTTTGCATGTATTAGCTCTAGAATTACCACAGTTATCCAAGTAAATGTGGGTACAATCTAATGAACCATAACTGATTTAATGAGCATTCGCGGTTACACCTTA
>NW_012056487.1:0-454 GCF_000956235.1 Wasmannia auropunctata | reverse complement strand
TAGGATCCATTGGAGGGCAAGTCTGGTGCCAGCAGCCGCGGTAATTCCAGCTCCAATAGCGTATATTAAAGTTGTTGCGGTTAAAAAGCTCGTAGTTGTAATCTGTGTCGCACACCGTCGGTTCACCGCTCGCGGTGTTTAACTGGCGTGATGTGGGACGTCCTACCGGTGGGCTTAGCCTCGCGAGGGGCGGCCCAACTAATATCCCGTCGCGGTGCTCTTTACTGAGTGTCGAGTCGGGCCGGTACGTTTACTTTGAACAAATTAGAGTGCTTAAAGCAGGCTATCCTCGCCTGAATACTGCGTGCATGGAATAATGGAATAGGACCTCGGTTCTATTTTGTTGGTTTTCGGAACCCCGAGGTAATGATTAATAGGGACAGATGGGGGCATTCGTATTGCGACGTTAGAGGTGAAATTCTTGGATCGTCGCAAGACGGACAGAAGCGAAAGC
>NW_012056486.1:0-334 GCF_000956235.1 Wasmannia auropunctata | reverse complement strand
TATCCCCCTGTGTGCCTTGTCGACTCAGTCGATAACTTCGGATACAATGAATAAAATTATTCCTAGACGTATTCCATTGTATACGTTTAATGTATGTCAGCCTTGGAATGTTGATTCTCGTGTTACATCTCGTCATCACTGATATGCGCATAAAAATGTGCAAGGGATAGTTAATATTAAAAAATAATTTATATTATGAAATCATCTGACTGTGCAAATTAAATTATTAAATAATCTAAATGAGATAATAATAGGCCATGGTCTAACTCTGACTAAGTGGAAGGGGTGATTTTGTTTATTCATAATAAGCGTCTATTAAATTAAGATTCTCTTC
>NW_012056485.1:0-490 GCF_000956235.1 Wasmannia auropunctata | reverse complement strand
TTTCACTGTTATATTTAAAAAATATCTATAATGTGTTAGTTAAAAATAACTATTTATTAAGTAGGAGCAGTGGCGACTTAAATAAAGTTTAGTTTGACGCTATAAATATAACAGTGCATTATATTAATTAATAACAACGTTCGCGTGCTTCGGAAAGTATTCGTTCAAATAGGCGCGGAAATTTTACAGTCTTCATTTAATTATAAAAACGATCGAGAGCTCCGAAACGCTAACATTTAAATAAGCGCGAGATATTTAACAATTTTATGATTAATTAATTATAAAGTTCGCGATATCTGATCGTTTAAATGCAGGGCGCAAAAATTTTACTGTTCTATATTAATTAACAAGAACGACCGCAAGCTCTGAAACGTGATAGTTTAAATAGGCGCGAGATATTTAACACTCTTATTATTAATTAATTACAACGTTCGCGATACCCGAAAAGTGATAGTTTGAATGGACGCAAAAAATTTTAACAATCTGATTA
>NW_012056484.1:0-450 GCF_000956235.1 Wasmannia auropunctata | reverse complement strand
TATCCCCTGTGTGCCTTGTCGACTCAGTTCCCTGTGGTAACTTTTCTGACACCTCTTGCTGAAAACTCTTCAAGCCAAAAGGATCGATAGGCCGTGCTTTCGCAGTCTCTATGCGTACTGAACATCGAGATCAAGCCAGCTTTTGCCCTTTTGCTCTACGCGAGGTTTCTGTCCTCGCTGAGCTGGCCTTAGGACACCTGCGTTATTCTTTGACAGATGTACCGCCCCAGTCAAACTCCCCGCCTGGCAGTGTCCTCGAATCGGATCACGCGGGAGTACAAACGGCGATCGGCCGAGGCCTCACGCCACTCTGACACGCTTGGCTCTAGAACACCGTGACCGCCGGGGCACGAAGCCCTCGGGGCACGCGCTCCGCCCAACCGAGTAAGTAAGGAAACGATGAAAGTAGTGGTATTTCACCGGCGATGTTGCCATCTCACACTTATGCTA
>NW_012056483.1:0-369 GCF_000956235.1 Wasmannia auropunctata | reverse complement strand
TATCCCCTGTGTGCCTTGTCGACTCAGTTCGCGCGCGTTCCGTGCGGAACGGCCGAGTGCCAGCTATCCTGAGGGAAACTTCGGAGGGAACCAGCTACTAGATGGTTCGATTAGTCTTTCGCCCCTATACCCAGTTCCGACGATCGATTTGCACGTCAGAATCGCTACGGACCTCCATCAGGGTTTCCCCTGACTTCGTCCTGACCAGGCATAGTTCACCATCTTTCGGGTCCCAACGTGTACGCTCTGGGTGCGCCTCTTCTCGCGATGAGAACGAGACGCCCCGGGAGTGCGGAGCCGCATCGCGACGCGGCCCATCCTCCCTCGGTCGACAACCAGGGCCGACCTTCACTTTCATTGCGCCTTTAA
>NW_012056482.1:0-349 GCF_000956235.1 Wasmannia auropunctata | reverse complement strand
TATCCCCTGTGTGCCTTGTCGACTCAGTCCCCTGACTTCGTCCTGACCAGGCATAGTTCACCATCTTTCGGGTCCCAACGTGTACGCTCTGGGTGCGCCTCTTCTCGCGATGAGAACGAGACGCCCCGGGAGTGCGGAGCCGCATCGCGACGCGGCCCATCCTCCCTCGGTCGACAACCAGGGCCGACCTTCACTTTCATTGCGCCTTTAGGTATCCGCTGAGTCCCAATGACTCGCGTACATGTTAGACTCCTTGGTCCGTGTTTCAAGACGGGTCCTAAGAGTACCCAAAGCAGTAGCGTCGCCGACCGGTATCCGTCGCCACGCGCGACCCCCGCGAAGAGGCGCA
>NW_012056481.1:0-474 GCF_000956235.1 Wasmannia auropunctata | reverse complement strand
TATCCCCTGTGTGCCTTGTCGACTCAGTTCCCTGGTTGATCCTGCCAGTAGTCATATGCTTGTCTCAAAGATTAAGCCATGCATGTCTCAGTGCATGCCGAATTAAGGTGAAACCGCGAATGGCTCATTAAATCAGTTATGGTTCATTAGATTGTACCCACATTTACTTGGATAACTGTGGTAATTCTAGAGCTAATACATGCAAAACAGAGTCCCGACCAGTGATGGAAGGGACGCTTTTATTAGATCAAAACCAATCGGTGGCGGGCGGTCTCCGTCCGTCCACCGTTTATTTTGGTGACTCTGAATAACTTTGTGCTGATCGCACGGTCCTAGCACCGGCGACGCATCTTTCAAATGTCTGCCTTATCAACTGTCGATGGTAGGTTCTGCGCCTACCATGGTTGTAACGGGTAACGGGGAATCAGGGTTCGATTCCGGAGAGGGAGCCTGAGAAACGGCTACCACATCCAA
>NW_012056480.1:0-304 GCF_000956235.1 Wasmannia auropunctata | reverse complement strand
TATCCCCTGTGTGCCTTGTCGACTCAGTTCTCGTTGACGCCTCGGTCAACAACCCTCATTCTTCTCCTCTCCCACTCGTTTGTGTCATTTCGGACGACGCCCAGGGAAGACTGGCTCCTCTCTCCTCCTCGGAGGCCAGCACGGCCCCGAAAGATGGGAGGGAGCGCGTCTCGCTCAGCTCGGCGAACGTCCAACGATCGCTCGTACGCTCCTCTCTCTATATCGTCGCGCGCACCACCAAAGTGTTAAGGCGGGTGCGCGACGACGAGAGTGGGCGCAAGCAGTCTGTTGGTACTAAAACGAA
>NW_012056479.1:0-423 GCF_000956235.1 Wasmannia auropunctata | reverse complement strand
TATCCCCCTGTGTGCCTTGTCGACTCAGTCTCGCCGCGTGTTGCTTTCGCCCCGCGTGGCTGTCGCGCGGCTAAGTCCCTCGCCGCGTGTTGCTTTCGCCGACGGGGCTGGCGCGCGCGCGTGGGGTCTCGTCTAACCGACAAGACGAATCCCCAAGCCGAGGGCTGAGTCTCAACAGATCGCAGCGTGGTAACTGCTCTACCGAGTACAACACCCCGCCAGGTACCTAAGTCGTCTACAGACGATTCCGAGTCTCGACATCGAACTCGCGAAACTCATGTTCGACCGTTTGACGCCGTGCCGTCGTAGCGGTGAGATCCCGACGACGGGCGATGGCGCCGTACGGCAAACCGGGCTCGTGCGACGACCGGCCCGTGGACCGGCCGCCTAGTAGGTAAGTGTCACATTGTTTTGAGCCTTTCA
>NW_012056478.1:0-390 GCF_000956235.1 Wasmannia auropunctata | reverse complement strand
TATCCCCTGTGTGCCTTGTCGACTCAGTTAGGAGAAATCCTATGTCAATGACGGCGTACTATACTCTAGTGTTGTCCTAGCCAAAATGATCGATTACTGTAAAAAGTAAGAGAGAGATAGAGCGAACGACACACGCCCGTCGGGCGAAAGGGAATCCGGTTCCTATTCCGGAACCCGGCAGCGGAACCGCATACAATTCGGGCCCTCGTAAGAGTGTTCGTCGGGGTAACCCAAAATGACCTGGAGACGCCGTCGGGAGATCCGGGAAGAGTTTTCTTTTCTGTATAAGCGTTCGAGTTCCCTGGAAACCTCTAGCAGGGAGATAGGGTTTGGAACGCGAAGAGCACCGCAGTTGCGGCGGTGTCCGGATCTTCCCCTCGGACCTTGAAA
>NW_012056477.1:0-412 GCF_000956235.1 Wasmannia auropunctata | reverse complement strand
TATCCCCTGTGTGCCTTGTCGACTCAGTTAGGCGGCCGGTCCACGGGCCGGTCGTCGCACGAGCCCGGTTTGCCGTACGGCGCCATCGCCCGTCGTCGGGATCTCACCGCTACGACGGCACGGCGTCAAACGGTCGAACATGAGTTTCGCGAGTTCGATGTCGAGACTCGGAATCGTCTGTAGACGACTTAGGTACCTGGCGGGGTGTTGTACTCGGTAGAGCAGTTACCACGCTGCGATCTGTTGAGACTCAGCCCTCGGCTTGGGGATTCGTCTTGTCGGTTAGACGAGACCCCACGCGCGCGCGCCAGCCCAGTCGGCGAAAGCAACACGCGGCGAGGGACTTAGCCGCGCGACAGCCCCGTGGGGCGAAAGCAACACGCGGCGAGGGACTTAGCCGCGCGACAGCCCA
>NW_012056476.1:0-351 GCF_000956235.1 Wasmannia auropunctata | reverse complement strand
TATCCCCTGTGTGCCTTGTCGACTCAGTCCGACAGGCGCTCAACGGCCAAGTGCCTCGCCTGACACGTCGGGCTAGCGCTCGGTCAGGTTAGCGCTCGGTCAGGTTAGCGCTCGTTCGGTCTCGCGCTCGGTCAGGTTAGCGCTCGGTCAGGCTAGCGCGTACGTCGGGCCTACCGCCGGCGGGGCTGACGAGCGGTCGGCGGCCAAGTTCCACGCCGCGTGTTGCTTTCGCCGACGGGGCTGGGCGCGCGGCTAAGTCCCTCGCCGCGTGTTGCTTTCGCTTCACGGGGCTGGGCGCGCGGCTAATTCCCTCGCCGCGTGTTGCTTTCGCTTCACGGGGCTGGGCGCGCA
>NW_012056475.1:0-390 GCF_000956235.1 Wasmannia auropunctata | reverse complement strand
AGCCGCATATATTTGGAGAGAGGAATCGTGTCGAACGGCAGGTGACGATCCGCGCGCCGCTCTCTCTCACTCGATCGACCACGCCACAACGTTCGTTGCAACGTTGCGTCTGGGACCGTGGACGACGAGTGTCGAGATCGACCGCACGCGAGATCCCCTCCGGTCACACCGCCCAGGCGCGCGTACGCGCGCGCCGGCGGTGCTCTGCGAGCGAGGAGCGAGGCGTTGGCGCGCCAACGATCCGAGGGAGGCCCGCGGCCGGTGTTCAAGCACCGTGCCTGTGCCCTTTCGGATACGGCGGCGTCGGCCGGCGCGAACCGGTGGTAACCTACAACGCCGCGGCGACTCGCCGAGAGTCGCTCGCGCGCTGGAGGGCCCGGAGACACCGTA
>NW_012056474.1:0-415 GCF_000956235.1 Wasmannia auropunctata | reverse complement strand
TATCCCCTGTGTGCCTTGTCGACTCAGTTTGACTATAGAGGTGCGGTGCGCTCGGCTAGCCTAGCGGTACGATGCGGTCGTGCGTACACGTTACTCGTGTCTCGTACGCCCCGTACGGCTTCTCGAACGTATATGAAACACGGACCGTGATCGTTGCGATGCACGTCGGTCGTTCTTCTCGCTATTGAAGCGGAGAAGTCGTCGACTCTCGCACGGAGGGTGATTTACATCGTTAGACGTCTTCGGCGACGAAACGTCCGGTGTTCGCTCGCCGCGGCGGTACATCGCTTCCAGCGGCTAAGTCCCGCGCGCCTCGGTCTATCGACGACCGCGCCCATAAGCGGCCGTGCATAAGACCGTGCGTCGCCGACCGCTTGTCCGGTCGGTTGGGTACTATAAGAGGTGCGATGCGCTA
>NW_012056473.1:0-361 GCF_000956235.1 Wasmannia auropunctata | reverse complement strand
TTAGTACCAACAGACTGCTTGCGCCCACTCTCGTCGTCGCGCACCCGCCTTAACACTTTGGTGGTGCGCGCGACGATATAGAGAGAGGAGCGTACGAGCGATCGTTGGACGTTCGCCGAGCTGAGCGAGACGCGCTCCCTCCCATCTTTCGGGGCCGTGCTGGCCTCCGAGGAGGAGAGAGGAGCCAGTCTTCCCTGGGCGTACGTCCGAAATGACACAAACGAGTGGGAGAGGAGAAGAATGAGGGTTGTTGACCGAGGCGTCAACGAGATCTGGCGCGGGCGCGCGCGCGACGAAGGTGTCGCGCCGCCGCCGCCCGGAGACCAAGAGCGCCCCAAGTACAAGTGGAGATATATATATA
>NW_012056471.1:0-347 GCF_000956235.1 Wasmannia auropunctata | reverse complement strand
TATCCCCTGTGTGCCTTGTCGACTCAGTACCGTGCGTCGCCGACCGCTTGTCCGGTCGGTTGGGTACTATAAGAGGTGCGGTGCGCTCGGCTAGCCGAGCGGTACGATGCGGTCGTGCGTACACGTTACTCGTGTCTCGTACGCCCCGTACGGCTTCTCGAACGTATATGAAACACGGACCGTGATCGTTGCGATGCACGTCGGTCGTTCTTCTCGCTATTGAAGCGGAGAAGTCGTCGACTCTCGCACGGAGGGTGATTTACATCGTTAGACGTCTTCGGCGACGAAACGTCCGGTGTTCGCTCGCCGCGGCGGTACATCGCTTCCAGCGGCTAAATCCCGCGCGA
>NW_012056470.1:0-316 GCF_000956235.1 Wasmannia auropunctata | reverse complement strand
TATCCCCTGTGTGCCTTGTCGACTCAGTCCCTCGCCGCGTGTTGCTTTCGCCCCGCGGGGCTGGGCGCGCGGCTAAGTCCCTCGCCGCGTGTTGCTTTCGCCCCGCGGGGCTGTCGCGCGGCTAAGTCCCTCGCCGCGTGTTGCTTTCGCCCCACGGGGCTGTCGCGCGGCTAAGTCCCTCGCCGCGTGTTGCTTTCGCCCCACGGGGCTGTCGCGCGGCTAAGTCCCTCGCCGCGTGTTGCTTTCGCCCCACGGGGCTGTCGCGCGGCTAAGTCCCTCGCCGCGTGTTGCTTTCGCCCCACGGGGCTGTCGCGCA
>NW_012056469.1:0-370 GCF_000956235.1 Wasmannia auropunctata | reverse complement strand
TAAAAATACAACGTCTCACTTCGAGGATATGTATATGATTTTTTTATAGCAAAGAAATATTTCTAAAAATACAATTTCTTCTTTCGAAGACTCGAGCACACGTATATAATATTTTTAAAGCAAACAAATATTTCAAAAAATGCAATCTCTCACTTCGAACACTCGAGGATATGCATATAATATAAAAGTATAAAAATGATTAAAAATATATTTCTTACTTCGAAGACCCCGAGGACATGTATATAATTTTTATAAAGCATAGAAATGTTCTAAAAATGCAATTCTCACTTCGAATAGTCGAGGATATGTATATAATGCTTCTAAAGCAAAGAAATTTTTTCTCTAAAAATAGCAATCTTTCACTCCGAGG
>NW_012056467.1:0-368 GCF_000956235.1 Wasmannia auropunctata | reverse complement strand
TATCCCCTGTGTGCCTTGTCGACTCAGTTCTAACTTTCGTTCTTGATTAATGAAAACATTTTTGGCAAATGCTTTCGCTTCTGTCCGTCTTGCGACGATCCAAGAATTTCACCTCTAACGTCGCAATACGAATGCCCCCATCTGTCCCTATTAATCATTACCTCGGGGTTCCGAAAACCAACAAAATAGAACCGAGGTCCTATTCCATTATTCCATGCACGCAGTATTCAGGCGAGGATAGCCTGCTTTAAGCACTCTAATTTGTTCAAAGTAAACGTACCGGCACGACTCGACACTCAGTAAAGAGCACCGCGACGGGATATTAGTTGGGCCGCCCCTCGCGAGGCTAAGCCCACCGGTAGGACGTA
>NW_012056466.1:0-349 GCF_000956235.1 Wasmannia auropunctata | reverse complement strand
GCGACGGCGCGCGTGAACGCCCCGCACGGCCGCCCCACTTGCCGCTGACGGCAGAGTATAGCCTCGACGCTTCAGCGCCATCCATTTTCAGGGCTAGTTGCTTCGGCAGGTGAGTTGTTACACACTCCTTAGCGGATTCCGACTTCCATGGCCACCGTCCTGCTGTCTTAAGCAACCAACGCCTTTCATGGGGTCCCATGAGCGTCGAGTTGGGCGCCTTAACTCTGCGTTTGGTTCATCCCACAGCGCCAGTTCTGCTTACCAAAAATGGCCCACTTGGCACTCTGATCCGATAGAGAGATTCTCGTGGCTTCATAGTTCAAGAAAGCCAGAGATCTCACCCATTTAA
>NW_012056465.1:0-419 GCF_000956235.1 Wasmannia auropunctata | reverse complement strand
TATCCCCTGTGTGCCTTGTCGACTCAGTCACGCCGCGCGTGACTTAGAAAATTTTTGGCTCTGTCGGGTCCGGAGGTAAACCTGGCCGATCGACGCTTCCCCGCAAGCGCCCTTAATATTACGTCGATTCGCGTGCCCGCACGTCTATTTGGCCACCCGAGTGCCCCCGTGCACCCCCGTCGTCCGTTCGCTTCGATAGCGGAAAATTTTTGGCGCCGGAGGTAAAAGCGGCGAAAGAAACACGCCGCGCGAAAGCAACACGCCGCGCGTGACTTAGAAAATTTTTGACTCTGTCGGGTCCGGAGGTAAACCTGGCCGATCGACGCTTCCCCGATAGCGTCCTTAATATTACGTCGATTCGCGTGCCCGCACGTCTATTCGGCCACGCGAGTGCCCCCGTGCACCCCCGTCGACCGTTA
>NW_012056464.1:0-364 GCF_000956235.1 Wasmannia auropunctata | reverse complement strand
TATCCCCTGTGTGCCTTGTCGACTCAGTTGACGCCTCGGTCAACAACCCTCATTCTTCTCCTCTCCCACTCGTTTGTGTCATTTCGGACGACGCCCAGGGAAGACTGGCTCCTCTCTCCTCCTCGGAGGCCAGCACGGCCCCGAAAGATGGGAGGGAGCGCGTCTCGCTCAGCTCGGCGAACGTCCAACGATCGCTCGTACGCTCCTCTCTCTATATCGTCGCGCGCACCACCAAAGTGTTAAGGCGGGTGCGCGACGACGAGAGTGGGCGCAAGCAGTCTGTTGGTACTAAAACGACCCTCAGCCAGGCGTGGTCCGGGAATTGTATCCGTGGACCGCAATGTGCGTTCGAAATGTCGATGTA
>NW_012056463.1:0-311 GCF_000956235.1 Wasmannia auropunctata | reverse complement strand
GTCGACTCAGTTTACGTCGATTCGCGTGCCCGCACGTCTGTTCGGCCACTCAAGTGCCCCCGTGCACCCCCGTCGACCGTTCGCCTCGATAGCGGAGAATTTTCGGCGCCGGAGGTAAACGCGGCGAAAGCAACACGCCGCGCGAAAGCAACACGCCGCGCGAGACTTAGAAAATTTTCGGGTCGGGTCCGGAGGTAAACCTGGCCGATCGACGCTTCCGCATCCCCGCTGGCGCCCTTAATATTACGTCGATTCGCGTGCCCGCACGTCTATTCGGCCACCCGAGTGCCCCCGTGCAACCCCGTCGTCCA
>NW_012056462.1:0-407 GCF_000956235.1 Wasmannia auropunctata | reverse complement strand
TCGACTCAGTAACGTCGTATCCTTGCGTTCGCGGCGTTTCCACCATTCAAACGTCGAATCTCGACGTGCGAAGCGCGGAACCGCCGGATCCGAGCGCCCGCGACGTTCCCACCGCTCAAACCTCGATTCTCGCCGTTTGAAGCTCGGAAACGTCGTATCCTTGCGTTCGCGGCGTTTCCACCATTCAAACGTCGAATCTCGACGTGCGAAGCGCGGAACCGCCGGATCCGAGCGCCCGCGACGTTCCCACCGCTCAAACGTCGATTCTCGCCGTTTGAAGCTCGGAAACGTCGTATCCTTGCGTTCGCGGCGTTTCCACCATTCAAACGTCGAATCTCGACGTGCGAAGCGCGGAACCGCCGGATCCGAGCGCCCGCGACGTACGTAATAACTTCGTATAGCATACA
>NW_012056461.1:0-342 GCF_000956235.1 Wasmannia auropunctata | reverse complement strand
GTGCCTTGTCGACTCAGTCCTTGCGTTCGCGGCGTTTCCACCATTCAAACGTCGAATCTCGACGTGCGAAGCGCGGAACCGCCGGATCCGAGCGCCCGCGACGTTCCCACCGCTCAAACGTCCGATTCCTCGCCGTTTGAAGTCTCGGAAACGTCGTATCCTTGCGTTCGCGGCGTTTCCACCATTCAAACGTCGAATCTCGACGTGCGAAGCGCGGAACCGCCGGATCCGAGCGCCCGCGACGTTCCCACCGCTCAAACGTCGATTCTCGCCGTTTGAAGCTCGGAAACGTCGTATCCTTGCGTTCGCGGCGTTTCCACACGTAATAACTTCGTATAGCAT
>NW_012056460.1:0-353 GCF_000956235.1 Wasmannia auropunctata | reverse complement strand
CTCAAACGTCGATTCTCGCCGTTTGAAGCTCGGAAACGTCGTATCCTTGCGTTCGCGGCGTTTCCACCATTCAAACGTCGAATCTCGACGTGCGAAGCGCGAAACCCGCCGGATCCGACGCGCCCGCGACGTTCCCACCGCTCAAACGTCGATTCTCGCCGTTTGAAGCTCGGAAACGTCGTATCCTTGCGTTCGCGGCGTTTCCACCATTCAAACGTCGAATCTCGACGTGCGAAGCGCGGAACCCGCGGATCCGAGCGCCCGCGACGTTCCCACCGCTCAAACGTCGATTCTCGCCGTTTGAAGCTCGGAAACGTCGTATCCTTGCGTTCGCGGATCGTATAACTTCGTAT
>NW_012056459.1:0-393 GCF_000956235.1 Wasmannia auropunctata | reverse complement strand
CATACATTATACGAAGTTATACGATGTTTGAAGCTCGGAAACGTTCGTATCCTTGCGTTCGCGGCGAGTCCACCATTCAAACGTCGAATCTCGACGTGCAAAGCGCGGCACCGCCGGATCCGAGCGCCCGCGACGTTCCCACCGCTAAAACGCCGATTCTCGCCGTTTGAAGCTCGGAAACGTCGTATCCTTGCGTTCGCGGCGTTTCCACCATTCAAACGTCGAATCTCGACGTGCGAAGCGCGGCACCGCCAAATCCGAGTGCCCGCGACGTTCCCACCGCTCAAACGTCGATTCTCGCCGTTTGAAGCTCGGAAACGTCGTATCCTTGCGTTCGCGGCGTTTCCACCATTCAAACGTCGAATCTACGTGCGAACTTCGTATAGCATACAA
>NW_012056458.1:0-338 GCF_000956235.1 Wasmannia auropunctata | reverse complement strand
TGTGTGCCTTGTCGACTCAGTCGCTTCGCACGTCGAGATTCGACGTTTGAATGGTAGAAACGCCGCGAACGCAAGGATACGACGTTTCCGAGCTTCAAACGGCGAGAATCGACGTTTGAGCGGTGGGAACGTCGCGGGCGCTCGGATCCGGCGGTTCGGCGCTTCGCACGTCGAGATTCGACGTTTGAATGGTAGAAACGCCGCGAACGCAAGGATACGACGTTTCCGAGCTTCAAACGGCGAGAATCGACGTTTGAGCGGTGGGAACGTCGCGGGCGCTCGGATCCGGCGGTTCGGCGCTTCGCACGTAGAGATTCGACGATCGTATAACTTCGTAT
>NW_012056457.1:0-444 GCF_000956235.1 Wasmannia auropunctata | reverse complement strand
TGGTAGGGTGGCCGAATAAACGTGCGGGCGCGCGAATCGACGTAATATTAAGGGGGCTAGCGGGGAAGCGTCGATCGGCCAGGTTTACCTCCGGACCCGACCGAGCCGAAAATTTTCTAAGTCCCGCGCGGCGTGTTGCTTTCGCGCGGCGTGTTGCTTTCGCCGCGATTACCTCCGGCGCCGAAAATTCTTCGCTATCGGGGCGAACGGACGACGGGGTGCGACGGGGTGGTAGGGTGGCCGAATAAACGTGCGGGCGCGCGAATCGACGTAATATTAAGGGGGCTAGCGGGGAAGCGTCGATCGGCCAGGTTTACCTCCGGACCCGACCGAGCCGAAAATTTTCTAAGTCCCGCGCGGCGTGTTGCTTTCGCGCGGCGTGTTGCTTTCGCCGCGATTACCTCCGGCGCCGAAAATTACGTAATAACTTCGTATAGCATACAA
>NW_012056456.1:0-366 GCF_000956235.1 Wasmannia auropunctata | reverse complement strand
GGAGAGAGGAATCGTGTCGAACGGCAGGTGACGATCCGCGCGCCGCTCTCTCTCACTCGATCGACCACGCCACAACGTTCGTTGCAACGTTGCGTCTGGGACCGTGGACGACGAGTGTCGAGATCGACCGCACGCGAGATCCCCTCCGGTCACACCGCCCAGGCGCGCGTACGCGCGCGCCGGCGGTGCTCTGCGAGCGAGGAGCGAGGCGTTGGCGCGCCAACGATCCGAGGGAGGCCCGCGGCCGGTGTTCAAGCACCGTGCCTGTGCCCTTTCGGATTCGGCGGCGTCGGCCGGCGCGAACCGGTGGTAACCTACAACGCCGCGGCGACTCGCCGAGAGTCACGTAATAACTTCGTATAGCAT
>NW_012056455.1:0-504 GCF_000956235.1 Wasmannia auropunctata | reverse complement strand
ATACGAAGTTATACGATTCAAACGTCGATTCTCGCCGTTTGAAGCTCGGAAACGTCGTATCCTTGCGTTCGCGGCGTTTCCACCATTCAAACGTCGAATCTCGACGTGCGAAGCGCGGAACCGCCGGATCCGAGCGCCCGCGCGCGTTCCACCGCTCAAACGTCGATTCTCGCCGTTTGAAGCTCGGAAACGTCGTATCCTTGCGTTCGCGGCGTTTCCACCATTCAAACGTCGAATCTCGACGTGCGAAGCGCGGAACCGCCGGATCCGAGCGCCCGCGACGTTCCCACCGCTCAAACGTCGATTCTCGCCGTTTGAAGCTCGGAAACGTCGTATCCTTGCGTTTCGCGGCGTTTCCACCATTCAAACGTCGAATCTCGACGTGCGAAGCGCGGAACCGCCGGATCCGAGCGCCCGCGACGTTCCCACCGCTCAAACGTCGAGTCTCGCCGTTTGAAGCTCGGAAACGTCGTATCCTTGCGTTCGCGGCGTTTCCACCATTCA
>NW_012056454.1:0-351 GCF_000956235.1 Wasmannia auropunctata | reverse complement strand
TATCCCCTGTGTGCCTTGTCGACTCAGTAAATAAACACACTTTCATTATATAAATCGAACCCAAGCTATCGATTAAATCTAGTTAGAACTCAATCGGTTCGACCGTTATTGAGATCTCAAAATCTCGGGTGTCGCAACGCGACGGCTCGCGTTAAGAGACCCGGCATGGCTTGAAACACTTGACACCAAGCCACTACCGTGTCTCCTGATACTAAGTATATTATACTAACAAGGGACATGTCACAACTGTCCGGCACCGATTTAATTCTCCTTAGAATATGTTTTTAAACTAACAAAAATACTAAGAGACACGTATTTTTTATTATGTGATCGTATAACTTCGTATAATGT
>NW_012056453.1:0-416 GCF_000956235.1 Wasmannia auropunctata | reverse complement strand
TATCCCCTGTGTGCCTTGTCGACTCAGTTCAGGTTAGCGCTCGGTTAGGCTAGCGCGTACGTCGGTCCTACCGCCGGCGGGTCTGTCGCGCGCTCCGCGGCTAAGTCCCGCGCCGCGTGTTGCTTCGCCGACGGGGCCGACAGGCGCTCAGCGGCCAAGTGCCTCGCCTGACACGTCGGGCTAGCGCTCGGTCAGGTTAGCGCTCGGTCAGGTTAGCGCTCGGTCAGGTTAGCGCTCGGTCAGGTTAGCGCTCGGTCACGGTTAGCCCGCTCGTTCGGTCCTTCGCGCTCGTGGTCAGGTTAGCGCTCGGTTAGGCTAGCGCGTACGTCGGGCCTACCGCCGGCGGGTCTGTCGCGCGCTCCGCGGCTAAGTCCCGCGCCGCGTGTTGCTTTCGCCGACGGGGCCGACAGGCGATC
>NW_012056452.1:0-328 GCF_000956235.1 Wasmannia auropunctata | reverse complement strand
TATCCCCTGTGTGCCTTGTCGACTCAGTCCTGGCCGATCTACGCTTCCCCGCTAAAGCCCTTAATGTTACGTCGATTCGCGTGCCCGCACGTTTATTCGGCCACCCTAGTGCCCCCGTGCACCCCCGTCGTCCGTTCGCCTCGATAGCGGAGAATTTTCGGCGCCGGAGGTAATCGCGGCGAAAGCAACACGCCGCGCGAAAGCAACACGCCGCGCGGGACTTAGAAAAATTTCGGCTCGGTCGGATCCGGAGGTAAACCTGGCCGATCTACGCTTCCCCGCTAAAGCCCTTAATGTTACGTCGATTCGACGTAATAACTTCGTATAG
>NW_012056451.1:0-324 GCF_000956235.1 Wasmannia auropunctata | reverse complement strand
CTCAGTCGTCCACGGTCCCAGACGCAACGTTGCAACGAACGTTGTGGCGTGGTCGATCGAGTGAGAGAGAGCGGCGCGCGGATCGTCACCTGCCGTTCGACACGATTCCTCTCTCCAAATATATGCGGCTCTTATCCTCCTGTCTCTCGCGTGCAACGTCTCGTACGTGCGTTGCGCGAAGCGGCGCGCGTGTCGCGGCTCACGGAGTGCGTGACTCGCGCGAGCGGAACGCGGCGCCGAACGAGATTACCTCGTCCTTGCTTCGGCATCGTGACACGGCACAAGCGCGCGCGAGAACATAGAGATAGGCGCGCTCTCGGCTAA
>NW_012056450.1:0-461 GCF_000956235.1 Wasmannia auropunctata | reverse complement strand
TATCCCCTGTGTGCCTTGTCGACTCAGTTGTATGCTATACGAAGTTATTACGTCGCCGGATCCGAGCGCCCGCGACGTTCCCACCGCTCAAACGTCGATTCTCGCCGTTTGAAGCTCCGGAAACGTCGTATCCTTGCGTTCGCGGCGTTTCCACCATTCAAACGTCGAATCTCGACGTGCGAAGCGCGGAACCGCCGGATCCGAGCGCCCGCGACGTTCCCACCGCTCAAACGTCGATTCTCGCCGTTTGAAGCTCGGAAACGTCGTATCCTTGCGTTCGCGGCGTTTCCACCATTCAAACGTCGAATCTCGACGTGCGAAGCGCGGAACCGCCGGATCCGAGCGCCCGCGACGTTCCCACCGCTCAAACGTCGATTCTCGCCGTTTGAAGCTCGGAAACGTCGTATCCTTGCGTTCGCGGCGTTTCCACCATTCACGTAATAACTTCGTATAGCATACAA
>NW_012056449.1:0-391 GCF_000956235.1 Wasmannia auropunctata | reverse complement strand
TATCCCCTGTGTGCCTTGTCGACTCAGTCGCGTGCCCGCACGTTTATTCGGCCACCCTAGTGCCCCCGTGCACCCCCGACGTCCGTTCGCCTCGATAGCGGAGAATTTTCGGCGCCGGAGGTAATCGCGGCGAAAGCAACACGCCGCGCGGGACTTAGAAAATTTTCGGCTCGGTCGGGTCCGGAGGTAAACCTGGCCGATCTACGCCTCCCCGCTAAAGCCCTTAATGTTACGTCGATTCGCGTGCCCGCACGTTTATTCGGCCACCCTAGTGCCCCCGTGCACCCCCGTCGTCCGTTCGCCTCGATAGCGGAGAATTTTTGGCGCCGGAGGTAATCGCGGCGAAAGCAACACGCCGCGCGAAAGCAACACGCCGCGCGGGACTTAGAAT
>NW_012056448.1:0-382 GCF_000956235.1 Wasmannia auropunctata | reverse complement strand
TATCCCCTGTGTGCCTTGTCGACTCAGTCGAACACCGGACGTTTCGTCGCCGAAGACGTCTAACGATGTAAATCACCCTCCGTGCGAGAGTCGACGACTTCTCCGCTTCAATAGCGAGAAGAACGACCGACGTGCATCGCAACGATCACGGTCCGTGTTTCATATACGTTCGAGAAGCCGTACGGGGCGTACGAGACACGAGTAACGTGTACGCACGACCGCATCGTACCGCTCGGCTAGCCGAGCGCACCGCACCTCTTATAGTACCCAACCGACCGGACAAGCGGTCGGCGACGCACGGTCTTATGCACGGCCGCTTATGGGCGCGAACGTCGATAGACCGAGGCGCGCGGGACTTAGCCGCTGGAAGCGAGGTACCGCA
>NW_012056447.1:0-348 GCF_000956235.1 Wasmannia auropunctata | reverse complement strand
TACGAAGTTATCCCCTGTGTGCCTTGTCGACTCAGTGAATGGTAGAAACGCCGCGAACGCAAGGATACGACGTTTCCGAGCTTCAAACGGCGAGAATCGACGTTTGAGCGGTGGGAACGTCGCGGGCGCTCGGATCCGGCGGTTCCGCGCTTCGCACGTCGAGATTCGACGTTTGAATGGTGGAAACGCCGCGAACGCAAGGATACGACGTTTCCTCGCTTCAAACGGCGAGAATCGACGTTTGAGCGGTGGGAACGTCGCGGGCGCTCGGATCCGGCGGTTCCGCGCTTCGCACGTCGAGAATCGACGTTTGAATGGTAGAAACGATCGTATAACTTCGTATAATGA
>NW_012056446.1:0-450 GCF_000956235.1 Wasmannia auropunctata | reverse complement strand
TGGCCTCTCTGCGGGCGGAAAGAGAGGTTTTAGAAAATTATACCGCCAAGGGGATTTATTTTAATACCGGCTTTAACCACACATTCAGCGACCGCTTTTGGGGTTCTCTCTATGCGGAAGCGGCGCAGATGCAGGTAAAAGATGATACTTGGGGCAAGCGCGATTTCACCACCATGGGCTTGCTCGGCAATTTGTTTTACGATAATCGCGATAATAAAAATGACGCGTCTAAAGGCTATTACGGCAGGCTGCTGCTCCAGCCTTTTTATGAGGCCAAGCATGAAAATTTTGTCAATAAAATTATGGCGGAAGGCCGCACCTATATTGCTTTTGACAGAGATAAGCGCTTTATCCTCGCCTTGCGCGGCAAGCTTGGCTCTGTCGCCGGCGCGCCGATAGCGGAGCTGCCTTCCAATATGCTGTTTTTTATCGGCGGCGGCGGTTCTGTCC
>NW_012056445.1:0-352 GCF_000956235.1 Wasmannia auropunctata | reverse complement strand
GTTTGAATGGTGGAAACGCCGCGAACGCAAGGATACGACGTTTCCGAGCTTCAAACGGCGAGATCGACCGTTGACCGCGGTGGGAACGTCGCGGGCGCTCGATTCCGGCGGTTCCGCGCTTCGCACGTCGAGATTCGACGTTTGAATGGTGGAAACGCCGCGAACGCAAGGATACGACGTTTCCGAGCTTCAAACGGCGAGAATCGACGTTTGACGCGGTGGGAACGTCGCGGGCGCTCGGATCCGGCGGTTCCGCGCTTCGCACGTCGAGATTCGACGTTTGAATGGTGGAAACGCCGCGAACGCAAGGATACGACGTTTCCGAGACGTAATAACTTCGTATAGCATACAA
>NW_012056444.1:0-336 GCF_000956235.1 Wasmannia auropunctata | reverse complement strand
CCCCTGTGTGCCTTGTCGACTCAGTTCGCACGTCGAGATTCGACGTTTGAATGGTAGAAACGCCGCGAACGCAAGGATACGACGTTTCCGAGCTTCAAACGGCGAGAATCGACGTTTGAGCGGTGGGAACGTCGCGGGCGCTCGGATCCGGCGGTTCCGCGCTTCGCACGTCGAGATTCGACGTTTGAGTGGTAGAAACGCCGCGAACGCAAGGATACGACGTTTCCGAGCTTCAAACGGCGAGAATCGACGTTTGAGCGGTGGGAACGTCGCGGGCGCTCGGATCCGGCGGTTCCGCGCTTCGCACGTCACGTAATAACTTCGTATAGCATACAA
>NW_012056443.1:0-380 GCF_000956235.1 Wasmannia auropunctata | reverse complement strand
TGCCTTGTCGACTCAGTCGAAGCGCGGAACCGCCGGATCCGAGCGCCCGCGAGTTCCCACCGCTCAAACGTCGATTCTCGCCGTTTGAAGCTCGGAAACGTCGTATCCTTGCGTTCGCGGCGTTTCCACCACTTCAAACGTCGAATCTCGACGTGCGAAGAGCGGATCCGCCGGATCCGAGCGCCCGCGACGTTCCCACCGCTCAAACGTCGATTCTCGCCGTTTGAAGCTCGGAAACGTCGTATCCTTGCGTTCGCGGCGTTTCCACCACTTCAAACGTCGAATCTCGACGTGCGAAGCGCGGAACCGCCGGACGTCACGAGCGCCCGCGACGTTCCCACCGCTCAAACGTCGATTCTCGCCACGTAATAACTTCGTAT
>NW_012056442.1:0-307 GCF_000956235.1 Wasmannia auropunctata | reverse complement strand
GTTCGGGTGGCCAAATAGACGTGCGGGCACGCGAATCGACGTAATATTAAGGACGCTATCGGGGAAGCGTCGATCGGCCAGGTTTACCACCGGACCCGACAGAGCCAAAAATTTTCTAAGTCACGCGCGGCGTGTTGCTTTCGCGCGGCGTGTTTCTTTCGCCGCGTTTACCTCCGGCGCCGAAAATTCTCCGCTATCGAGGCGAACGGACGACGGGGTGCACGGGGGCACTCGCGGTGGCCGAATAGACGTGCGGGCACGCGAATCGACGTAATATTAAGGGCGCTAGCGGGGAAGCGAAGCGTCA
>NW_012056441.1:0-321 GCF_000956235.1 Wasmannia auropunctata | reverse complement strand
CGGCGTTTCCACCATTCAAACGTCGAATCTCGACGTGCGAAGCGCGGAACCGCCGGATCCCGAGCGCCCGCGACGTACCCACCGCTCTAACGTCGATTCTCGCCGTTTGAAGCTCGGAAACGTCGTATCCTGCGTTCGCGGCGTTTCCACCATTCAAACGTCGAATCTCGACGTGCGAAGCGCGGAACCGCCGGATCCGAGCGCCCGCGACGTTCCCACCGCTCAAACGTCGATTCTCGCCGTTTGAAGCTCGGAAACGTCGTATCCTTGCGTTCGCGGCGTTTCCACCATTCAAACGATCGTATAACTTCGTATAATGTA
>NW_012056440.1:0-349 GCF_000956235.1 Wasmannia auropunctata | reverse complement strand
CGTGTTGCTTTCGCCGCGATTACCTCCGGCGCCAAAAATTCTCCGCTATCGAGGCGAACGGACGTCGGGGGTGCACGGGGGCACTAGGGTGGCCGAATAAACGTGCGGGCACGCGAATCGACGTAACATTAAGGGCTTTAGCGGGGAAGCGTAGATCGGCCAGGTTTACCTCCGGACCCGACCGAGCCGAACTTTTTCTAAGTCCCGCGCGGCGCGTTGCTTTCGCGCGGCGTGTTAGCTTTCGCCGCGATTACCTCCGGCGCCGAAAATTCTCCGCTATCGAGGCGAACGGACGACGGGGGTGCACGGGGGCACTAGGGTGGCCGAATAAACGTGCGGGCACGCGAAT
>NW_012056438.1:0-372 GCF_000956235.1 Wasmannia auropunctata | reverse complement strand
TGGCCAAGGCATGGGACCGAGCTCGGATCCCGTGTTCGGCGCGAGAACGCCGAGCGTTCACCTCGCCCAGGCCCGGCACGTCAGCCAGACCCGCTTCCCGACCAAGCCCGACACGCCCCGCTCCTCAGAGCCAATCCTTATTCCGAAGTTACGGATCCAATTTGCCGACTTCCCTTACCTACATTAGTCTATCGACTAGAGGCTCTTTACCTTGGAGACCTGCTGCGGATATGGGTACGAACCGGCGCGACACCTCCACGTGGCCCTCTCCTGGATTTTCAAGGTCCGAGGGGAAGATCCGGACACCGCCGCAACTGCGGTGCTCTTCGCGTTCCAAACCCTATCTCCCTGCTAGAGGTTTCCAGGGAACTA
>NW_012056437.1:0-369 GCF_000956235.1 Wasmannia auropunctata | reverse complement strand
TATCCCCTGTGTGCCTTGTCGACTCAGTTCTCTCTTACTTTTTACAGTAATCGATCATTTTGGCTAGGACAACACTAGAGTATAGTACGCCGTCATTGACATAGGATTTCTCCTAGGGCTTAGGATCGACTGACTCGTGTGCAACGGCTGTTCACACGAAACCCTTCTCCACGTCAGTCCTCCAGGGCCTCGCTGGAGTATTTGCTACTACCACCAAGATCTGCACCGACGGCGGCTCCAGGCAGGCTCGCGCCCAGACCCTTCTGCGCACACCGCCGCGACCCTCCTACTCGTCAGGGCTTCGTGGCGGCGCGTACGGCGCGCGTGAACGCCCCGCACGGCCGCCCCACTTGCCGCTGACGGCAGAAC
>NW_012056436.1:0-328 GCF_000956235.1 Wasmannia auropunctata | reverse complement strand
AGCTTCAAACGGCGAGAATCGACGTTTGAGCGGTGGGAACGTCGCGGGCGCTCGGATCCGGCGGTTCCGCGCTTCGCACGTCGAGATTCGACGTTTGAATGGTGGAAACGCCGCGAACGCAAGGATACGACGTTTCCGAGCTTCAAACGGCGAGAATCGACGTTTGAGCGGTGGGAACGTCGCGGGCGCTCGGATCCGGCGGTTCCGCGCTTCGCACGTCGAGATTCGACGTTTGAATGGTGGAAACGCCGCGAACGCAAGGATACGACGTTTCCGAGCTTCAAACGGCGAGAATCGACGTTTGAGCGGTGACGTAATAACTTCGTAT
>NW_012056435.1:0-418 GCF_000956235.1 Wasmannia auropunctata | reverse complement strand
TGTGTGCCTTGTCGACTCAGTTCGCGGCGAAAGCAACACGCCGCGCGAAAGCAACACGCCGCGCGGGACTTAGAAAATTTTCGGCTCGGTCGGGTCCGGAGGTAAACCTGGCCGATCGACGCTTCCCCGCTAGCCCCCTTAATATTACGCCGATTCGCGTGCCCGCACGTTTATTCGGCCACCCTACCACCCCCGTGCACCCCCGTCGTCCGTTCGCCCCGACTAGCGAAGAATTTTCGGCGCCGGAGGTAATCGCGGCGAAAGCAACACGCCGCGCGAAAGCAACACGCCGCGCGGGACTTAGAAAATTTTCGGCTCGGTCGGGTCCGGAGGTAAACCTGGCCGATCGACGATTCCCCGCTAGCCCCCTTAATATTACGCCGATTCGCGTGCCCGCCCGTTTATTCGGCCACCCTAC
>NW_012056434.1:0-333 GCF_000956235.1 Wasmannia auropunctata | reverse complement strand
TCGAACTTCGGCTCGCTCGTGTGGACGAGCGGAGCGAATCGTCGATCGGTCGCGGTCGCTACGACGACGGCGGCGGCGACAACACGTGTCGAGAGACGCGTGAGTGAGCGTTGGCGCAAAACACCAGTGGGGCGGGCACAATCGAGTGCGCCCGGCGGGATACGCGACGAGTACACGACAAACGCGCCGTGCCGGTCCCAAGGATGTCTCTCGCGCGCTCGCGGAGAGAATCGCTTTCGTGGACTCGGACACGCGCGCGGTCGGCTCGCGCGATCCACACACCAGGGCGGCTCCTCGGGCCGGAGATCGCGACTGCTCCGAGAGACCGACGTA
>NW_012056433.1:0-329 GCF_000956235.1 Wasmannia auropunctata | reverse complement strand
ATCCCCCTGTGTGCCTTGTCGACTCAGTCAAAACGGCGAGAATCGACGTTTGAGCGGTGGGAACGTCGCGGGCGCTCGGATCCGGCGGTTCGGCGCTTCGCACGTCGAGATTCGACGTTTGAATGGTAGAAACGCCGCGAACGTCAAGGATTACGACGTTTCCGAGCTTCAAACGGCGAGAATCGACGTTTGAGCGGTGGGAACGTCGCGGGCGCTCGGATCCGGCGGTTCGGCGCTTCGCACGTCGAGATTCGACGTTTGAATGGTAGAAACGCCGCGAACGCAAGGATACGACGTTTCCGAACGTAATAACTTCGTATAGCATACAA
>NW_012056432.1:0-337 GCF_000956235.1 Wasmannia auropunctata | reverse complement strand
TATCCCCTGTGTGCCTTGTCGACTCAGTTATATATATACATTTTATTTATTTTATTGAAAAAATGAATCGTATAATATCACTAACAAGGAGATGGCACGAACTGTAAACTATCAAATGAGATGAGTCATATACCATTCGAAAGGATGGGTTGCGTGTACTAACACGGTAAAAGGGTTTGCGTGAATAGGCTTTGGTTTCTGAGAAAATTGCAAGTAAAGTTGGTCGTCCGATCAACTGTGCGGTAAGTACCCGAACCGTGAATTGGTAAGCAGGAAAACGGCGTAGCAGAACAGACTGAGGCGCACGGTGTTATCGTATAACTTCGTATAATGTATG
>NW_012056431.1:0-472 GCF_000956235.1 Wasmannia auropunctata | reverse complement strand
TAGAGCGCGCGTGTCAACGACGCGCACGCAATCCGAGCTAGCCGAGACCGCGCCTATCTCTATGTTCTCGCGCGCGCTTGTGCCGTGTCACGATGCCGAAGCAAGGACGAGGTAATCTCGTTCGGCGCCGCGTTCCGCTCGCGCGAGTCACGCACTCCGTGAGCCGCGACACGCGCGCCGCTTCGCGCAACGCACGTACGAGACGTTGCACGCGAGAGACAGGAGGATAAGAGCCGCATATATTTGGAGAGAGGAATCGTGTCGAACGGCAGGTGACGATCCGCGCGCCGCTCTCTCTCACTCGATCGACCACGCCACAACGTTCGTTGCAACGTTGCGTCTGGGACCGTGGACGACGAGTGTCGAGATCGACCGCACGCGAGATCCCCTCCGGTCACACCGCCCAGGCGCGCGTACGCGCGCGCCGGCGGTGCTCTGCGAGCGAGGAGCGAGGCGTTGGCGCGCCAACGAA
>NW_012056430.1:0-329 GCF_000956235.1 Wasmannia auropunctata | reverse complement strand
CGATGTTCCGCGCTTCGCACGTCGAGATTCGACGTTTGAATGGTGGAAACGCCGCGAACGCAAGGATACGACGTTCCTCGCCTTCAACCGGCGAGATCGACGTTTGAGCGTGGAACGTCGTCGGCGACTCGATCGCGGTTCCGCGCTTCGCACGTCGAGATTCGACGTTTGAATGGTAGAAACGCCGCGAACGCAAGGACTACGACGTTTCCTCGCTTCAAACGGCGAGAATCGACGTTTGAGCGGTGGGAACGTCGCGGGCGCTCGGATCCGGCGGTTCCGCGCTTCGCACGTCGAGATTCGACGTTTGAATGGTGGAAACGCCGCGA
>NW_012056429.1:0-366 GCF_000956235.1 Wasmannia auropunctata | reverse complement strand
TCTTTTTACAGTAATCGATCATTTTGGCTAGGACAACACTAGAGTATAGTACGCCGTCATTGACATAGGATTTCTCCTAGGGCTTAGGATCGACTGACTCGTGTGCAACGGCTGTTCACACGAAACCCTTCTCCACGTCAGTCCTCCAGGGCCTCGCTGGAGTATTTGCTACTACCACCAAGATCTGCACCGACGGCGGCTCCAGGCAGGCTCGCGCCCAGACCCTTCTGCGCACACCGCCGCGACCCTCCTACTCGTCAGGGCTTCGTGGCGGCGCGTACGGCGCGCGTGAACGCCCCGCACGGCCGCCCCACTTGCCGCTGACGGCAGAGTATAGGCTCGACGCTTCAGCGCCATCCATTTTAC
>NW_012056428.1:0-352 GCF_000956235.1 Wasmannia auropunctata | reverse complement strand
GCTTTGAAGCTCGGAAACGTCGTATCCTGCGTTCGCGGCGTTCACCACTTCAACCGTCGAATCTCGACGTGCGAGCGCGGAACCGCCGGATCCGAGCGCCCGCGACGTTCCCACCGATCAAACGTCGATTCTCGCCGTTTGAAGCTCGGAAACGTCGTATCCTTGCGTTCGCGGCGTTTCCACCATTCAAACCGTCGAATCTCCGTACGTGCGAAGCGCGGAACCGCCGGATCCGAGCGCCCGCGACGTTCCCACCGCTCAAACGTCGATTCTCGCCGTTTGAAGCTCGGAAACGTCGTATCCTTGCGTTCGCGGCGTTTCCACCATTCAAACGTCACGTAATAACTTCGTA
>NW_012056427.1:0-359 GCF_000956235.1 Wasmannia auropunctata | reverse complement strand
TATCCCCTGTGTGCCTTGTCGACTCAGTTACTCTAGTGTTGTCCTAGCCAAAATGATCGATTACTGTAAAAAGTAAGAGAGAGATAGAGCGAACGACACACGCCCGTCGGGCGAAAGGGAATCCGGTTCCTATTCCGGAACCCGGCAGCGGAACCGCATACAATTCGGGCCCTCGTAAGAGTGTTCGTCGGGGTAACCCAAAATGACCTGGAGACGCCGTCGGGAGATCCGGGAAGAGTTTTCTTTTCTGTATAAGCGTTCGAGTTCCCTGGAAACCTCTAGCAGGGAGATAGGGTTTGGAACGCGAAGAGCACCGCAGTTGCGGCGGAGTCCGGATCTTCCCCTCGGACCTTGATATC
>NW_012056426.1:0-342 GCF_000956235.1 Wasmannia auropunctata | reverse complement strand
TTTGAATGGTAGTATCCCCTGTGTGCCTTGTCGACTCAGTTTTCCGAGCTTCAAACGGCGAGAATCGACGTTTGAGCGGTGGGAACGTCGCGGGCGCTCGGATCCGGCGGTTCCGCGCTTCGCACGTCGAGATTCGACGTTTGAATGGTGGAAACGCCGCGAACGCCAGGATACGACGTTTCCGAGCTTCAAACGGCGAGAATCGACGTTTGAGCGGTGGGAACGTCGCGGGCGCTCGGATCCGGCGGTTCCGCGCTTCGCACGCCGAGATTCAACGTTTGAATGGTGGAAACGCCGCGAACGCAAGGATACGACGTTACGTAATAACTTCGTATAGCATAC
>NW_012056425.1:0-349 GCF_000956235.1 Wasmannia auropunctata | reverse complement strand
TGTGTGCCTTGTCGACTCAGTCCATTCAAACGTCGAATCTCGACGTGCGAAGCGCCGAACCGCCGGATCCGAGCGCCCGCGACGTTCCCACCGCTCAAACGTCGATTCTCGCCGTTTGAAGCCTTCGGAAACCGTCGTATCCTTCGTCGTTCGCGGCGTTCTACCATTCAAACGTCGAATCTCGACGTGCGAAGCGCCGAACCGCCGGATCCGAGCGCCCGCGACGTTCCCACCGCTCAAACGTCGATTCTCGCCGTTTGAAGCTCGGAAACGTCGTATCCTTGCGTTCGCGGCGTTTCTACCATTCAAACGTCGAATCTCGACGTGCACGTAATAACTTCGTATAGCA
>NW_012056424.1:0-573 GCF_000956235.1 Wasmannia auropunctata | reverse complement strand
TATCCCCTGTGTGCCTTGTCGACTCAGTTACATTATACGAAGTTATACGATCGAAGCCGTGTTTAAAAATGTCCCCTTCTCCCCGCCGCGCACCCCGCGCACCCCGGGCGCGCGTTTTCCAGAAGCGAATGCGCGTATTAATTATGAGCCTTGTTCAAACAGTAGAACAGAGGAACGCCGCGCGGCAGGAGCGAACGGAGCCGCGGAGGGAGGTGGTCACCCTTATTACGGTCGAAGCGGGAAACCCCCCTTGGTTTCTATGTCCCTCCGTTTCTCCGTCTCTCTCTTCCCGCGCTCTCTCGCCCACGTCCCCGCTTTTTTATTTCTGCTTCGAGGCTTTGTTTAACTTCTGTCGCGAAATTTTTCCGCCCCGCAACGATTATTGCTCCCCGGAGATCGCGGAGATGGAGGAGGAAAACAGGATTCGGTTGCGGACTTTCCCGCCTTCGGACGACGTAGGGATACAACGTACACTGGACACTGTAACTCTGCGCACGAAAATTTAAAAAATCGCATCTTCGATAAAGGATTAAGGTCGATATTACTTCTCGACGCTTGAATCATACATCTTCA
>NW_012056423.1:0-330 GCF_000956235.1 Wasmannia auropunctata | reverse complement strand
TGTGTGCCCTTGTCGACTCAGTCGACGTTTCCGAGCTTCAAACGGCGAGAATCGACGTTTGAGCGGTGGGAACGTCGCGGGCGCTCGGATCCGGCGGTTCCGCGTTTCGCACGTCGAGATTCGACGTTTGAACTGGTAGAAACGCCGTCGAACGCAAGGATACGACGTTTCCGAGCTTCAAACGGCGAGAATCGACGTTTGAGCGGTGGGAACGTCGCGGGCGCTCGGATCCGGCGGTTCCGCGCTTCGCACGTCGAGATTCGACGTTTGAATGGTAGAAACGCCGCGAACCCAAGGATACGACGTTTCCGAGACGTAATAACTTCGTAT
>NW_012056422.1:0-472 GCF_000956235.1 Wasmannia auropunctata | reverse complement strand
TCCCCTGTGTAGCCTTGTCGACTCAGTTGCGTTTCCACCATTCAAACGTCGAATCTCGACGTGCGAAGCGCGGAACCGCCGGATCCGAGCGCCCGCGACGTTCCCACCGCTCAAACGTCGATTCTCGCCCGTTTTGAACGCTCGGAAACGTCCGTTATCCTTGCGTTCGCGGCGTTTCCACCATTCAAACGTCGAATCTCGACGTGCGAAGCGCGGAACCGCCGGATCCGAGCGCCCGCGACGTTCCCACCGCTCAAACGTCGATTCTCGCCGTTTGAACGCTCGGAAACGTCGTATCCTTGCGTTCGCGGCGTTTCCACCATTCAAACGTCGAATCTCGACGTGCGAAGCGCGGAACCGCCGGATCCGAGCGCCCGCGACGTTCCCACCGCTCAAACGTCGATTCTCGCCGTTTGAAGCTCGGAAACGTCGTATCCTTGCGTTCGCGGCGACGTAATAACTTCGTATAGCA
>NW_012056421.1:0-331 GCF_000956235.1 Wasmannia auropunctata | reverse complement strand
TATCCCCTGTGTGCCTTGTCGACTCAGTCGTTCGCGGCGTTTCCACCATTCAAACGTCGAATCTCGACGTGCGAAGCGCGGAACCGCCGGATCCGAGCGCCCGCGACGTTCCCACCGCTCAAACGTCGATTCTCGCCGTTTGAAGCTCGGAAACGTCGTATCCTTTCGTTCGCGGCGTTTCCACCATTCAAACGTCGAATCTCGACGTGCGAAGCGCGGAACCGCCGGATCCGAGCGCCCGCGACGTTCCCACCGCTCAAACGTCGATTCTCGCCGTTTGAAGCTCGGAAACGTCGTATCCTTGCGATCGTATAACTTCGTATAATGTATG
>NW_012056420.1:0-342 GCF_000956235.1 Wasmannia auropunctata | reverse complement strand
TATCCCCTGTGTGCCTTGTCGACTCAGTCGCGCTTCGCACGTCGAGATTCGACGTTTGAATGGTAGAAACGCCGCGAACGCAAGGATACGACGTTTCCGAGCTTCAAACGGCGAGAATCGACGTTTGAGCGGTGGGAACGTCGCGGGCGCTCGGATCCGGCGGTTCCGCGCTTCGCACGTCGAGATTCGACGTTTGAATGGTGGAAACGCCGCGAACGCAAGGATACGACGTTTCCGAGCTTCAAACGGCGAGAATCGACGTTTGAGCGGTGGGAACGTCGCGGGCGCTCGGATCCGGCGGTTCCGCGCTTCGCACGTATCGTATAACTTCGTATAATGTAT
>NW_012056419.1:0-402 GCF_000956235.1 Wasmannia auropunctata | reverse complement strand
AGATGAGACTCGCGCGCGTTCCGTGCGGAACGGCCGAGTGCCAGCTATCCTGAGGGAAACTTCGGAGGGAACCAGCTACTAGATGGTTCGATTAGTCTTTCGCCCCTATACCCAGTTCCGACGATCGATTTGCACGTCAGAATCGCTACGGACCTCCCATCAGGGTTTCCCCTGACTTCGTCCTGACCAGGCATAGTTCACCATCTTTCGGGTCCCAACGTGTACGCTCTGGGTGCGCCTCTTCTCGCGATGAGAACGAGACGCCCCGGGAGTGCGGAGCCGCATCGCGACGCGGCCCATCCTCCCTCGGTCGACAACCAGGGCCGACCTTCACTTTCATTGCGCCTTTAGGTATCCGCTGAGTCCCAATGACTCGCGTACATGTTAGACTCCTTGGTCCGA
>NW_012056418.1:0-681 GCF_000956235.1 Wasmannia auropunctata | reverse complement strand
CGACGGTGGCGACACCGCGTTCAAAATGGCGTCACCGCGCACGTGGCGGCAGCGGTCCACGAAAACTATAATTGATAAAAATTAATTGTTATCAATTAATTGTTATCAATTAATTGATGATTCAATCGATTATTGTTTAATTAATTAATTAATCCCCCTTGACCTACATTCCCCCTACCCTTCCTCCTTGACCTACATTCTCCCCATCCTTCCTCCTTGACCTACATTCCCCCCACCCTTGACCTTGACCTACATTTGGTCCAGAACCCGCCTATTATCCCCTTGTGCCGTTTCCGAGCTTCAAACGGCGAGAATCGACGTTTGAGCGGTGGGAACGTCGCGGGCGCTCGGATCCGGCGGTTCCGCGCTTCGCACGTCGGGATTCGACGTTTGAATGGTGGAAACGCCGCGAACGCAAGGATACGACGTTTCCGAGCTTCAAACGGCGAGAATCGACGTTTGAGCGGTGGGAACGTCGCGGGCGCTCGGATCCGGCGGTTCCGCGCTTCGCACGTCGAGATTCGACGTTTGAATGGTGGAAACGCCGCGAACGCAAGGATACGACGTTTCCGAGCTTCAAACGGCGAGAATCGACGTTTGAGCGGTGGGAACGGCACGGGCGCTCGGATCCGGCGGTTCCGCGCTTCGCACGTCGAGATTCGACACGTAATAACTTCGTAT
>NW_012056417.1:0-424 GCF_000956235.1 Wasmannia auropunctata | reverse complement strand
TATATAGTATAAGATACGTTCGCCCGAGGAGATAAGAGCGCGACGACGGGACCTCGACGCGAGAGTCACGTCGCGCCGCTCCGCGCCGCGCCCTGCGTAGGCCGCCCCACCGTACTCTCGGTGAGAGGTGCGCCTCGAGAGAGGTGCGCGCGCGTGCAAAAATGGAGCCGCGCCTGC
Source organism: Wasmannia auropunctata (assembly GCF_000956235.1). Classification (NCBI taxonomy): domain Eukaryota; kingdom Metazoa; phylum Arthropoda; class Insecta; order Hymenoptera; family Formicidae; genus Wasmannia; species Wasmannia auropunctata. The sequence goes on along the minus strand of NW_012056417.1, from coordinate 247 downwards.
CGTGCGCGGGCTCCAGCCTCGGAGATGATACGTCTCTCCTCTGTACTCCGCGGGTACTCGGTCTCTCGGAGCAGTCGCGATCTCCGGCCCGAGGAGCCGCCCTGGTGTGTGGATCGCGCGAGCCGACCGCGCGCGTGTCCGAGTCCACGAAAGCGATTCTCTCCGCGAGCGCGCGAGAGACATCCTTGGGACCGGCACGGCGCGTTTGTCGTGTACTCGTCGCGTATCCCGCCGGGCGCACTCGATA
>NW_012056416.1:0-378 GCF_000956235.1 Wasmannia auropunctata | reverse complement strand
CTCTTCAAGCCAAAAGGATCGATGGCCGTGCTTTCGCAGTCTCTATGCGTACTGAACATCGAGATCAAGCCAGCTTTTGCCCTTTTGCTCTACGCGAGGTTTCTGTCCTCGCTGAGCTGGCCTTAGGACACCTGCGTTATTCTTTGACAGATGTACCGCCCCAGTCAAACTCCCCGCCTGGCAGTGTCCTCGAATCGGATCACGCGGGAGTACAAACGGCGATCGGCCGAGGCCTCACGCCACTCTGACACGCTTGGCTCTAGAACACCGTGACCGCCGGGGCACGAAGCCCTCGGGGCACGCGCTCCGCCCAACCGAGTAAGTAAGGAAACGATGAAAGTAGTGGTATTTCACCGGCGATGTTGCCATCTCCCACTA
>NW_012056415.1:0-320 GCF_000956235.1 Wasmannia auropunctata | reverse complement strand
ATCCTTGCGTTCGCGGCGTTTCTACCATTCAAACGTCGAATCTCGACGTGCGAAGCGCGGAACCGCCGGATCCGAGCGCCCGCGACGTTCCCACCGCTCAAACGTCCGATTCCTCGCCGTTTGGACGTCTCGGAAACGTCGTATCCTTGCGTTCGCGGCGTTTCTACCATTCAAACGTCGAATCTCGACGTGCGAAGCGCGGAACCGCCGGATCCGAGCGCCCGCGACGTTCCCACCGCTCAAACGTCGATTCTCGCCGTTTGAAGCTCGGAAACGTCGTATCCTTGCGTTCGCGGCGTTTCTACCATTCAAACGTCGAA
>NW_012056414.1:0-338 GCF_000956235.1 Wasmannia auropunctata | reverse complement strand
TATCCCCTGTGTGCCTTGTCGACTCAGTCGAGCGCCCGCGACGTTACCGCCGCTCAAACGTCGATTCTCGCCGTTTGAAGATCGGAAACGTCGTATCCTTGCGTTCGCGGCGTTTCTACCATTCAAACGTCGAATCTCGACGTGCGAAGCGCGGAACCGCCGGATCCGAGCGCCCGCGACGTTCCCACCGCTCAAACGTCGATTCTCTCCGTTTGAAGCGAGGAAACGTCGTATCCTTGCGTTCGCGGCGTTTCTACCATTCAAACGTCGAATCTCGACGTGCGAAGCGCGGAACCGCCGGATCCGAGCGCCCGCAACGTTCCCACCGCTCAAACGTC
>NW_012056413.1:0-416 GCF_000956235.1 Wasmannia auropunctata | reverse complement strand
TATCCCCTGTGTGCCTTGTCGACTCAGTCCAAAGCTTTTGGGTTCCGGGGGAAGTATGGTTGCAAAGCTGAAACTTAAAGGAATTGACGGAAGGGCACCACCAGGAGTGGAGCCTGCGGCTTAATTTGACTCAACACGGGAAACCTCACCAGGCCCAGACACCGGAAGGATTGACAGATTGATAGCTCTTTCTTGATTCGGTGGGTGGTGGTGCATGGCCGTTCTTAGTTGGTGGAGCGATTTGTCTGGTTAATTCCGATAACGAACGAGACTCTAGCCTGCTAAATAGGCGTACCTTATGGTATCGCGAAGGCCCCCGGCTTCGGCCGGTGGGTTTTTACTACCAACGTACAAACAAATCTTCTTAGAGGGACAGGCGGCTTCTAGCCGCACGAGATTGAGCAATAACAGGTCTA
>NW_012056412.1:0-495 GCF_000956235.1 Wasmannia auropunctata | reverse complement strand
TATCCCCTGTGTGCCTTGTCGACTCAGTTGCCCCCGTGCACCCCCGTCGTCCGTTCGCCTCGATAGCGGAGAATTTTTGGCGCCGGAGGTAATCGCGGCGAAAGCAACACGCCGCGCGAAAGCAACACGCCGCGCGGGACTTAGAAAAATTTCGGCTCGGTCGGGTCCGGAGGTAAACCTGGCCGATCTACGCTTCCCCGCTAAAGCCCTTAATGTTACGTCGATTCGCGTCGCCCGCACCGTTTATTCGGCCCACCCTAGTGCCCCCGTGCACCCCCGACGTCCGTTCGTCCTCGATAGCGGAGAATTTTCGGCGCCGGAGGTAATCGCGGCGAAAGCAACACGCCGCGCGGGACTTAGAAAATTTTCGGCTCGGTCGGGTCCGGAGGTAAACCTGGCCGATCGACGCTTCCCCGCTAGCCCCCTTAATATTACGTCGATTCGCGCGCCCGCACGTTTATTCGGCCACCCTACCACCCCCGTGCACCCCCGTCA
>NW_012056410.1:0-425 GCF_000956235.1 Wasmannia auropunctata | reverse complement strand
TATCCCCTGTGTGCCTTGTCGACTCAGTAACCTGACCGAGCGCTAGCCCGACGTGTCAGGCGAGGCACTTGGCCGTTGAGCGCCTGTCGGCCCCGTCGGCGAAAGCAACACGCGGCGCGGGACTTAGCCGCGGAGCGCGCGACAGACCCGCCGGCGGTAGGCCCGACGTACGCGCTAGCCTAACCGAGCGCTAACCTGACCACCGAGCGCGAGACCGAACGAGCGCTAACCTGACCGAGCGCTAACCTGACCGAGCGCTAACCTGACCGAGCGCTAGCCCGACGTGTCAGGCGAGGCACTTGGCCGCTGAGCGCCTGTCGGCCCCGTCGGCGAAAGCAACACGCAGCGCGGGACTTAGCCGCGGAGCGCGCGACAGACCCGCCGGCGGTAGGCCCGACGTACGCGCTAGCCTAACCGAGCGCTAA
>NW_012056409.1:0-725 GCF_000956235.1 Wasmannia auropunctata | reverse complement strand
TATCCCCTGTGTGCCTTGTCGACTCAGTTAACCTGACCGAGCGCTAACCTGACCGAGCGCTAACCTGACCGAGCGCTAGCCCGACGTGTCAGGCGAGGCACTTGGCCGCTGAGCGCCTGTCGGCCCCGTCGGCGAAAGCAACACTCCGCGCGAAAGCAACACGCGGCGAGGGACTTAGCCGCGCGCCCAGCCCCGTCGGCGAAAGCAACACGCCGCGCGGGACTTAGAAAATTTTCGGCTCGGTCGGGTCCGGAGGTAAACCTGGCCGATCGACGATTCCCCGCTAGCCCCCTTAATATTTACGTCGATTCGCGTGCCCGCACGTTTATTCGGCCAACCCTAGTGCCCCCGTGCACCCCCGTCGTCCGTTCGCCTCGATAGCGGAGAATTTTTCGGCGTCGGAGGTAATCGCGGCGAAAAGCAACACGCCGCGCGAAAGCAACACGCCGCGCGGGACTTAGAAAATTTTCGGCTCGGTCGGGTCCGGAGGTAAACCTGGCCGATCGACGCTTCTCCGCTAGCCCCCTTAATATTACGTCGATTCGCGCGCCCGCACGTTTATTCGGCCACCCTACCACCCCCGTGCACCCCCGTCGTCCGTTCGCCCCGATAGCGAAGAATTTTCGGCGCCGGAGGTACACTTGGCCAAAGCAACACGCCGCGGCGGTACCTCGCTTCCAGCGGCTAAGTCCCGCGCGCCTCGGTCTATCGACGTTCGCGCCCAA
>NW_012056408.1:0-326 GCF_000956235.1 Wasmannia auropunctata | reverse complement strand
TATCCCCTGTGTGCCTTGTCGACTCAGTTTGAGCGGTGGGAACGTCGCGGGCGCTCGGATCCGGCGGTTCCGCGCTTCGCACGTCGAGATTCGACGTTTGAATGGTGAAAACGCCGCAGACGCAAGGATACGACGTTTCCTCGCTTCAAACGGCGAGAATCGACGTTTGAGCGGTGGGAACGTCGCGGGCGCTCGGATCCGGCGGTTCCGCGCTTCGCACGTCGAGATTCGACGTTTGAATGGTGGAAACGCCGCGAACGCAAGGATACGACGTTTCCTCGCTTCAAACGGCGAGAATCGACGTTTGAGCGGTGGGAACGTCGCGG
>NW_012056407.1:0-311 GCF_000956235.1 Wasmannia auropunctata | reverse complement strand
TATCCCCTGTGTGCCTTGTCGACTCAGTCTGTCCTCGCTGAGCTGGCCTTAGGACACCTGCGTTATTCTTTGACAGATGTACCGCCCCAGTCAAACTCCCCGCCTGGCAGTGTCCTCGAATCGGATCACGCGGGAGTACAAACGGCGATCGGCCGAGGCCTCACGCCACTCTGACACGCTTGGCTCTAGAACACCGTGACCGCCGGGGCACGAAGCCCTCGGGGCACGCGCTCCGCCCAACCGAGTAAGTAAGGAAACGATGAAAGTAGTGGTATTTCACCGGCGATGTTGCCATCTCCCACTTATGCTAA
>NW_012056406.1:0-404 GCF_000956235.1 Wasmannia auropunctata | reverse complement strand
TAATAAACGTGCGGGCACGCGAATCGGCGTAATATTAAGGGGGCTAGCGGGGAATCGTCGATCGGCCAGATTTACCTCCGGACCCGACCGAGCCGAAAATTTTCTAAGTCCCGCGCGGCGTGTTGCTTTCGCGCGGCGTGTTGCTTTCGCCGCGATTACCTCCGGCGCCGAAAATTCTTCGCTATCGGGGACGAACGGACGACGGGGGTTGCACGGGGGTGGTAGGGTGGCCGAATAAACGTGCGGGCGCGCGAATCGACGTAATATTAAGGAGGCTAGGCGGGAAGCGTCGATCGGCCAGGTTTACCTCCGGACCCGACCGAGCCGAAAATTTTCTAAGTCCCGCGCGGCGTGTTGCTTTCGCCGCGATTACCTCCGGCGCCGAAAAATTCTCCGCTATCGAA
>NW_012056405.1:0-317 GCF_000956235.1 Wasmannia auropunctata | reverse complement strand
TATCCCCTGTGTGCCTTGTCGACTCAGTCCAAGTACCTCGCCTGACACGTCGGGCCAGCGCTCGGTCAGGTTAGCCTCCGGTCAGGTTAGCGCTCGGTCAGGTTAGCGCTCGGTCAGGCTAGCGCGTACGTCGGGCCTACCGCCGGCGGGGCTGACGAGCGGTCGGCGGCCAAGTTCCACGCCGCGTGTTGCTTTCGCCGACGGGGCTGGGCGCGCGGATAAGTCCCTCGCCGCGTGTTGCTTTCGCTTCACGGGGCTGGGCGCGCGGCTAAGTCCCTCGCCGCGTGTTGCTTTCGCCCCGCGGGGCTGGGCGCGCA
>NW_012056404.1:0-386 GCF_000956235.1 Wasmannia auropunctata | reverse complement strand
TATCCCCTGTGTGCCTTGTCGACTCAGTCACGACCGCATCGTACCGCTCGGCTAGCCGAGCGCATCGCACCTCTTATAGTACCCAACCGACCGGACAAGCGGTCGGCGACGCACGGTCTTATGCACGGCCGCTTATGGGCGCGGTCGTCGATAGACCGAGGCGCGCGGGACTTAGCCGCTGGAAGCGATGTACCGCCGCGGCGAGCGAACACCGGACGTTTCGTCGCCGAAGACGTCTAACGATGTAAATCACCCTCCGTGCGAGAGTCGACGACTTCTCCGCTTCAATAGCGAGAAGAACGACCGACGTGCATCGCAACGATCACGGTCCGTGTTTCATATACGTTCGAGAAGCCGTACGGGGCGTACGAGACACGAGTAACGTA
>NW_012056403.1:0-327 GCF_000956235.1 Wasmannia auropunctata | reverse complement strand
TATCCCCTGTGTGCCTTGTCGACTCAGTCTCTAGGAGTCTTGTGAGTCGAAAGGCTCAAAACAATGTGACACTTACCTACTAGGCGGCCGGTCCACGGGCCGGTCGTTGCACGAGCCCGGTTTGCCGTACGGCGCCATCGCCCGTCGTCGGGATCTCACCGCTACGACGGCACGGCGTCAAACGGTCGAACATGAGTTTCGCGAGTTCGATGTCGAGACTCGGAATCGTCTGTAGACGACTTAGGTACCTGGCGGGGTGTTGTACTCGGTAGAGCAGTTACCACGCTGCGATCTGTTGAGACTCAGCCCTCGGCTTGGGGATTCGTA
>NW_012056402.1:0-312 GCF_000956235.1 Wasmannia auropunctata | reverse complement strand
TATCCCCTGTGTGCCTTGTCGACTCAGTCAGGCGCGGCTCCATTTTTGCACGCGCGCGCACCTCTCTCGAGGCGCACCTCTCACCGAGAGTACGGTGGGGCGGCCTACGCAGGGCGGCGGCGCGGAGCGGCGCGACGTGACTCTCGCGTCGAGGTCCCGTCGTCGCGCTCTTCTCTCCTCGGGCGAACGTATCTTATATATATATATCTCCACTTGTACTTGGGGCGCTCTTGGTCTCCGGGCGGCGGCGGCGCGACACCTTCGTCGCGCGCGCGCCCGCGCCAGATCTCGTTGACGCCTCGGTCAACAACA
>NW_012056400.1:0-335 GCF_000956235.1 Wasmannia auropunctata | reverse complement strand
TCCTCGTCCTTGCTTCGGCATCGTGACACGGCACAAGCGCGCGCGAGAACATAGAGATAGGCGCGCTCTCGGCTAGCTCGGATTGCGTGCGCGTCGTTGACACGCGCGCTCTCCAATATCGTCCGTCAATTCCACTGATCTCTCTCTCTTCTCTTCTCTCTGTGTGTCCTTACAGTCGCCGACTCAGCGCGCGCTCACGAGAAGGGCGCAAAGAGCAGGACCTCCGGAACGTTAATGATCCTTCCGCAGGTTCACCTACGGAAACCTTGTTACGACTTTTACTTCCTCTAAAAGATCAAGTTTGGTCATCTTCCCGGCAACATCGGCAATGCCGA
>NW_012056399.1:0-314 GCF_000956235.1 Wasmannia auropunctata | reverse complement strand
AACATGTGGAATATTGCTATTTTAAAACGACCCGGGCACGCCTAAGTTTTTTCTTCTATTATAATCTTAGTTTATCTACTTTTCCTATTTTTCTAATTTTTGAATTATTTTTCATAAATAAGTCTTTTTGAGGTTTTTTTTTAATAATGAGGTAATTGGTTAATTTGATTGATTTCACGACTATTTTTGATCAACACATTTTTTTAGGTACTTGGCGTATATTCTTTCTTTTTTTAAAAAGATTTTTTATGGGATCTCACTGCTTTTTGTTAAATTATAATAGAATTTAAACCTTCTAAAAATAAACACATTAT
>NW_012056398.1:0-428 GCF_000956235.1 Wasmannia auropunctata | reverse complement strand
TGATGATACGTCTCTCCTCTGTACTCCGCGGGTACTCGGTCTCTCGGAGCAGTCGCGATCTCCGGCCCGAGGAGCCGCCCTGGTGTGTGGATCGCGCGAGCCGACCGCGCGCGTGTTCCGAGTCCACGAAAGCGATTCTCTCCGCGAGCGCGCGAGAGACATCCTTGGGACCGGCACGGCGCGTTTGTCGTGTACTCGTCGCGTATCCCGCCGGGCGCACTCGATTGTGCCCGCCCCACTGGTGTTTTGCGCCAACGCTCACTCACGCGTCTCTCGACACGTGTTGTCGCCGCCGCCGTCGTCGTAGCGACCGCGACCGATCGACGATTCGCTCCGCTCGTCCACACGAGCGAGCCGAAGTTCGTCTCGCGTCGCGTCGGACGCTGACGCGCGCGCGCGCGCGCGCGCGCGAAGAGAGACAGGGAGAA
>NW_012056397.1:0-377 GCF_000956235.1 Wasmannia auropunctata | reverse complement strand
TATCCCCTGTGTGCCTTGTCGACTCAGTTGCTGCCTTCCTTGGATGTGGTAGCCGTTTCTCAGGCTCCCTCTCCGGAATCGAACCCTGATTCCCCGTTACCCGTTACAACCATGGTAGGCGCAGAACCTACCATCGACAGTTGATAAGGCAGACATTTGAAAGATGCGTCGCCGGTGCTAGGACCGTGCGATCAGCACAAAGTTATTCAGAGTCACCAAAATAAACGGTGGACGGACGGAGACCGCCCGCCACCGATTGGTTTTGATCTAATAAAAGCGTCCCTTCCATCACTGGTCGGGACTCTGTTTTGCATGTATTAACTCTAGAATTACCACAGTTATCCAAGTAAATGTGGGTACAATCTAATGAACCATAA
>NW_012056396.1:0-467 GCF_000956235.1 Wasmannia auropunctata | reverse complement strand
TATCCCCTGTGTGCCTTGTCGACTCAGTCCCTTTCGGATTCGGCGGCGTCGGCCGGCGCGAACCGGTGGTAACCTACAACGCCGCGGCGACTCGCCGAGAGTCGCTCGCGCGCTGGAGGGCCCGGAGACACCGTGAGACGAAACCCCCCGCCGACTTGTGATTTATCGCATCGGTGGCGGGTGTTTCTCTCGTCTTCGTCGCCCGATGGTTTTTCAAAGATTTCCGCCCCGGCTCTCGTCTCATTCCCCCGCGCGATCGCGCGCCGGTTGGAGACGAGAGACGCTCCGCTCGCGCGACGATGTCGTCTCACGTTGTGCCGTAGCCCCCTGCAAACGGGGCGGCGGTCCGCGCGTGCTCGGACGCGCGGCCAGGCTGATCGAAGGGCCCCCATTCCCTCGCGAGTGGCGTTGATCCCGGAGGATCCCACTCTCCCCCGTCGACTCTCCGTGCCTCCTCGCGCGCTGCA
>NW_012056394.1:0-516 GCF_000956235.1 Wasmannia auropunctata | reverse complement strand
TGTGTGCCTTGTCGACTCAGTCGGAGCGCCTGTCGGCCCCGTCGGCGAAAGCAACACGCGGCGAGAAAGCAACACGCCGCGAGGGACTTAGAAAATTTTCGGCTCGGTCGGGTCCGGAGGTAAACCTATCCCCTGTGTGCCTTGTCGACTCAGTCCCCTTAATATTACGTCGATTCGCGCGCCCGCACGTTTATTCGGCCACCCTACCACCCCCGTGCACCCCCGTCGTCCGTTCGCCCCGATAGCGAAGAATTTTCGGCGCCGGAGGTAATCGCGGCGAAAGCAACACGCCGCGCGAAAGCAACACGCCGCGCGGGACTTAGAAAATTTTCGGCTCGGTCGGGTCCGGACGGTAAACCTGGCCGATCGACGATTCCCCGCTAGCCCCCTTAATATTACGCCGATTCGCGTGCCCGCACGTTTATTCGGCCACCCTACCACCCCCGTGCACACCCGTCGTCCGTTCGCCCCGATAGCGAAGAATTTTCGGCGCCGGAGGTAATCGCGGCGAAAGCA
>NW_012056393.1:0-688 GCF_000956235.1 Wasmannia auropunctata | reverse complement strand
TATCCCCTGTGTGCCTTGTCGACTCAGTGTCGAGATTCGACGTTTGAATGGTGGAAACGCCGCGAACGCAAGGATACGACGTTTCCGAGCTTCAAACGGCGAGAATCGACGTTTGAGCGGTGGGAACGTCGCGGGCGCTCGGATCCGGCGGTTCCGCGCTTCGCACGTCGAGATTCGACGTTTGAATGGTGAAACGCCGCGAACGCAAGGATACGACGTTTCCGAGCTTCAAACGGCGAGAATCGACGTTTGAGCGGCGGGAACGTCGCGGGGCTCGGATCCGGCGGTTGCGCTTCGCACGTCGAGATTCGACGTATCCCCTGTGTGCCTTGTCGACTCAGTAAGGATACGACGTTTCCGAGCTTCAAACGGCGAGAATCGACGTTTGAGCGGTGGGAACGTCGCGGGCGCTCGGATCCGGCGGTTCCGCGCTTCGCACGTCGAGATTCGACGTTTGAATGGTGGAAACGCCGCGAACGCAAGGATACGACGTTTCCGAGCTTCAAACGGCGAGAATCGACGTTTGAGCGGTGGGAACGTCGCGGGCGCTCGGATCCGGCGGTTCCGCGCTTCGCACGTCGAGATTCGACGTTTGAATGGTGGAAACGCCGCGAACGCAAGGATACGACGTTTCCGAGCTTCAAACGGCGAGAATCGACGTTTACGTAATAACTTCGTATAGCATACA
>NW_012056392.1:0-308 GCF_000956235.1 Wasmannia auropunctata | reverse complement strand
TGCTAGCCTGACCGAGCGCTAACCTGACCGAGCGCTAACCTGACCCGGAGGCTAACCTGACCGAGCGCTGGCCCGACGTGTCAGGCGAGGTACTTGGCCGCGGAGCGCCTGTCGGCCCCGTCGGCGAAAGCAACACGCGGCGAGGGAATTAGCCGCGCGCCCAGCCCCGTGAAGCGAAAGCAACACGCGGCGAGGGAATTAGCCGCGCGCCCAGCCCCGTGAAGCGAAAGCAACACGCGGCGAGGGACTTAGCCGCGCGCCCAGCCCCGTCGGCGAAAGCAACACGCGGCGTGGAACTTGGCCGCCGA
>NW_012056391.1:0-348 GCF_000956235.1 Wasmannia auropunctata | reverse complement strand
ACCGTGATCGTTGCGATGCACGTCGGTCGTTCTTCTCGCTATTGAAGCGGAGAAGTCGTCGACTCTCGCACGGAGGGTGATTTACATCGTTAGACGTCTTCGGCGACGAAACGTCCGGTGTTCGCTCGCCGCGGCGGTACATCGCTTCCAGCGGCTAAGCCCCGCGCGCCTCGGTCTATCGACGACCGCGCCCATAAGCGGCCGTGCATAAGACCGTGCGTCGCCGACCGCTTGTCCGGTCGGTTGGGTACTATAAGAGGTGCGATGCGCTCGGCTAGCCGAGCGGTACGATGCGGTCGTGCGTACACGTTACTCGTGTCTCGTACGGCTTCTCGAACGTCTATGAAA
>NW_012056390.1:0-436 GCF_000956235.1 Wasmannia auropunctata | reverse complement strand
TACGTTGGTAGTTAAAACCCACCGGCCGAAGCCGGGGGCCTTCGCGATACCATAAGGTACGCCTATTTAGCAGGCTAGAGTCTCGTTCGTTATCGGAATTAACCAGACAAATCGCTCCACCAACTAAGAACGGCCATGCACCACCACCCACCGAATCAAGAAAGAGGCTATCAATCTGTCAATCCTTCCGGTGTCTGGGCCTGGTGAGGTTTCCCGTGTTGAGTCAAATTAAGCCGCAGGCTCCACTCCTGGTGGTGCCCTTCCGTCAATTCCTTTAAGTTTCAGCTTTGCAACCATACTTCCCCGGAACCCAAAAGCTTTGGTTTCCCGGAAGCTGCCCGCCGAGTCATCGGAGGAACTTCGGCGGATCGCTAGCTGGCATCGTTTATGGTTAGAACTAGGGCGGTATCTGATCGCCTTCGAACCTCTAACTTTA
>NW_012056388.1:0-338 GCF_000956235.1 Wasmannia auropunctata | reverse complement strand
CTTAAAATAATCATCACTTAAATATATAAATGTCTGATTTTGAATTCTAATAAATATATATATATATGTATACATGTCCTCGAATATTCAAAGTGAGAGATTGCATCTTTAGAAATTTCTTATTGCTTTTCAAGAAATTATATGCATGCCCTCGAGTATTCAAAATAAGAGATTGTATCTTTAGAAATAATTATATGCTATAAAAAAATTAATATACATGTCCTCAAGTTTTCGAAGAGACTGCATTTTTAGTAAATATTCCTTTGCTTTAAAAACAATTATATACATGACCTCGAGTCTTCGAAGTGAGAGATTGCATTTTTAGTAAATTTTTTATT
>NW_012056387.1:0-356 GCF_000956235.1 Wasmannia auropunctata | reverse complement strand
TATTTCCGCCCCGGCTCTCGTCTCATTCCCCCGCGCGATCGCGCGCCGGTTGGAGACGAGAGACGCTCCGCTCGCGCGACGATGTCGTCTCACGTTGTGCCGTAGCCCCCTGCAAACGGGGCGGCGGTCCGCGCGTGCTCGGACGCGCGGCCAGGCTGATCGAAGGGCCCCCATTCCCTCGCGAGTGGCGTTGATCCCGGAGGATCCCACTCTCCCCCGTCGACTCTCCGTGCCTCCTCGCGCGCTGCCCGCGCGCCGAGAGAGTGGCCGAGTGGAAGACGAGGAGAGAGAGATGGTGAAGCCCCGGCGAGAGATGGCCACGAGAGAGAAGAGTGAAGCAAATACCGAAACATGTT
>NW_012056386.1:0-367 GCF_000956235.1 Wasmannia auropunctata | reverse complement strand
GTGCCTTGTCGACTCAGTCAACACGCGGCGCGGGACTTAGCCGCGGAGCGCGCGACAGACCCGCCGGCGGTAGGACCGACGTACGCGCTAGCCTAACCGAGCGCTAACCTGACCGAGCGCGAGACCGAACGAGCGCTAAACCTGACCGAGCGCTAACCTGACCGAGCGCTAACCTGACCGAGCGCTAGCCCGACGTGTCAGGCGAGGCACTTGGCCCGCTCGAGCGCCTCGTCGGCCCCGGCGGCGAAAGCAACACGCGGCGCGGGACTTAGCCGCGGAGCGCGCGACAGACCCGCCGGCGGTAGGCCCGACGTACGCGCTAGCCTAACCGAGCGCTAACCTGACCACCGAGCGCGAGACCGAACGA
>NW_012056385.1:0-340 GCF_000956235.1 Wasmannia auropunctata | reverse complement strand
GTCGACTCAGTACATCCTTGGGACCGGCACGGCGCGTTTGTCGTGTACTCGTCGCGTATCCCGCCGGGCGCACTCGATTGTGCCCGCCCCACTGGTGTTTTGCGCCAACGCTCACTCACGCGTCTCTCGACACGTGTTGTCGCCGCCGCCGTCGTCGTAGCGACCGCGACCGATCGACGATTCGCTCCGCTCGTCCACACGAGCGAGCCGTAAGTTCGTCTCGCGTCGCGTCGGACGCTGACGCGCGCGCGCGCGCGCGCGCGCGAAGAGAGACAGGGAGAGCGTTTCGCATACAAAACTTTGACGACCTCAGAGCAGGCGAGATCACCCGCTGAATTTA
>NW_012056384.1:0-355 GCF_000956235.1 Wasmannia auropunctata | reverse complement strand
TACTCGGACACGCGCGCGGTCGGCTCGCGCGATCCACACACCAGGGCGGCTCCTCGGGCCGGAGATCGCGACTGCTCCGAGAGACCGAGTACCCGCGGAGTACAGAGGAGAGACGTATCATCTCCGAGGCTGGAGCCCGCGCACGGCAGGCGCGGCTCCATTTTTGCACGCGCGCGCACCTCTCTCGAGGCGCACCTCTCACCGAGAGTACGGTGGGGCGGCCTACGCAGGGCGGCGGCGCGGAGCGGCGCGACGTGACTCTCGCGTCGAGGTCCCGTCGTCGCGCTCTTCTCTCCTCGGGCGAACGTATCTTATATATATATCTCCACTAGTACTTGGGGCGCTCTTGGTCTCC
>NW_012056383.1:0-419 GCF_000956235.1 Wasmannia auropunctata | reverse complement strand
TATCCCCTGTGTGCCTTGTCGACTCAGTTATACAGAAAAGAAAACTCTTCCCGGATCTCCCGACGGCGTCTCCAGGTCATTTTGGGTTACCCCGACGAACACTCTTACGAGGGCCCGAATTGTATGCGGTTCCGCTGCCGGGTTCCGGAATAGGAACCGGATTCCCTTTCGCCCGACGGGCGTGTGTCGTTCGCTCTATCTCTCTCTTACTTTTTACAGTAATCGATCATTTTGGCTAGGACAACACTAGAGTATAGTACGCCGTCATTGACATAGGATTTCTCCTAGGGCTTAGGATCGACTGACTCGTGTGCAACGGCTGTTCACACGAAACCCTTCTCCACGTCAGTCCTCCAGGGCCTCGCTGGAGTATTTGCTACTACCACCAAGATCTGCACCGACGGCGGCTCCAGGCAGGA
>NW_012056382.1:0-354 GCF_000956235.1 Wasmannia auropunctata | reverse complement strand
TATCCCCTGTGTGCCTTGTCGACTCAGTAACCGAGCGCTTAACCTGACCACCGAGCGCGAGACCGAACGAGCGCTAACCTGACCGAGCGCTAACCTGACCGAGCGCTAACCTGACCGAGCGCTAGCCCGACGTGTCAGGCGAGGCACTTGGCCGCTGAGCGCCTGTCGGCCCCGTCGGCGAAAGCAACACGCGGCGCGGGACTTAGCCGCGGAGCGCGCGACCAGACCCGCCGGCGGTAGGACCGACGTACGCGCTAGCCTAACCGAGCGCTAACTCGACCGAGCGCGAGACCGAACGAGCGCTAACCTGACCGAGCGCTAACCTGACCGAGCGCTAACCTGACCGAGCGCTAA
>NW_012056381.1:0-381 GCF_000956235.1 Wasmannia auropunctata | reverse complement strand
TATCCCCTGTGTGCCTTGTCGACTCAGTTCGGCTCGGTCGGGTCCGGAGGTAAACCTGGCCGATCGACGCTTCCCCGCTAGCCCCCTTAATATTACGTCGATTCGCGCGCCCGCACGTTTATTCGGCCACCCTACCACCCCCGTGCACCCCCGTCGTCCGTTCGCCCCGATAGCGAAGAATTTTCGGCGCCGGAGGTAATCGCGGCGAAAGCAACACGCCGCGCGAAAGCAACACGCCGCGCGGGACTTAGAAAATTTTCGGCTCGGTCGGGTCCGGAGGTAAATCTGGCCGATCGACGATTCCCCGCTAGCCCCCTTAATATTACGCCGATTCACGTGCCCGCACGATTATTAGACCACCCTACCACCACACAGGGGATA
>NW_012056379.1:0-307 GCF_000956235.1 Wasmannia auropunctata | reverse complement strand
TATCCCCTGTGTGCCTTGTCGACTCAGTTACGTCGATTCGCGCGCCCGCACGTTTATTCGGCCACCCTACCACCCCCGTGCACCCCCGTCGTCCGTTCGCCCCGATAGCGAAGAATTTTCGGCGCCGGAGGTAATCGCGGCGAAAGCAACACGCCGCGCGAAAGCAACACGCCGCGCGGGACTTAGAAAATTTTCGGCTCGGTCGGGTCCGGAGGTAAATCTCGGCCGACTCGACGATTCCCCGTCTAGCCCCTTAATATTACGCCGATTCGCGTGCCCGCACGTTTATTCGGCCACCCTACCACCA
>NW_012056378.1:0-310 GCF_000956235.1 Wasmannia auropunctata | reverse complement strand
TGTGTGCCTTGTCGACTTAGGGCGCTCGGATCCGGCGGTTCCGCGCTTCGCACGTCGAGATTCGACGTTTGAATGGTGGAAACGCCGCGAACGCAAGGATACGACGTTTCCGAGCTTCAAACGGCGAGACTTGACGTTTGAGCGGTGGGAACGTCGCGGCGCTCGGATCCGCGGTTTCGCGCTTCGCACGTCGAGATTCGACGTTTGAATGGTGGAAACGCCGCGAACGCAAGGATACGACGTTTCCGAGCTTCAAACGGCGAGAATCGACGTTTGAGCGGTGGGAACGTCGCGGGCGCTCGGATCCGGC
>NW_012056377.1:0-431 GCF_000956235.1 Wasmannia auropunctata | reverse complement strand
GTGCCTTGTCGACTCAGTCCGCGTTTACCTCCGGCGCCAAAAATTTTTCCGCTATCGAGGCGAACGGTCGACGGGGGTGCACGGGGGCACTCGGGTGGCCGAATAGACGTGTGGGCACGGAAATCGACGTAATATTAAGGGCGCCAGCGGGGAAGCGAAGCGTCGATCGGCCAGGTTTACCTCCGGACCCGACCCGAAAATTTTCTAAGTCCCGCGCGGCGTGTTGCTTTCGCGCGGCGTGTTGCTTTCGCCGCGTTACCTCCGGCGCCGAAACTACTCCGCTATCGAGGCGAACGGACGACGGGGGTGGCACGGGGCGACTCGGGTGGCCGAATAGACGTGCGGGCACGCGAATCGACGTAATATTAAGGGCGCCAGCGGGGATGCGAAGCGTCGATCGGCCAGGTTTACCTCCGGACCCGACCCGAAAA
>NW_012056376.1:0-325 GCF_000956235.1 Wasmannia auropunctata | reverse complement strand
TATCCCCTGTGTGCCTTGTCGACTCAGTCTCTCGCACGGAGGGTGATTTACATCGTTAGACGTCTTCGGCGACGAAACGTCCGGTGTTCGCTCGCCGCGGCGGTACATCGCTTCCAGCGGCTAAGTCCCGCGCGCCTCGGTCTATCGACGACCGCGCCCATAAGCGGCCGTGCATAAGACCGTGCGTCGCCGACCGCTTGTCCGGTCGGTTGGGTACTATAAGAGGTGCGATGCGCTCGGCTAGCCGAGCGGTACGATGCGGTCGTGCGTACACGTTACTCGTGTCTCGTACGGCTTCTCGAACGTCTAAGAAACACGGACCGTA
>NW_012056375.1:0-372 GCF_000956235.1 Wasmannia auropunctata | reverse complement strand
TATCCCCTGTGTGCCTTGTCGACTCAGTCCCGTACGGCTTCTCGAACGTATATGAAACACGGACCGTGATCGTTGCGATGCACGTCGGTCGTTCTTCTCGCTATTGAAGCGGAGAAGTCGTCGACTCTCGCACGGAGGGTGATTTACATCGTTAGACGTCTTCGGCGACGAAACGTCCGGTGTTCGCTCGCCGCGGCGGTACATCGCTTCCAGCGGCTAAGTCCCGCGCGCCTCGGTCTATCGACGACCGCGCCCATAAGCGGCCGTGCATAAGACCGTGCGTCGCCGACCGCTTGTCCGGTCGGTTGGGTACTATAAGAGGTGCGATGCGCTCGGCTAGCCGAGCGGTACGATGCGGTCGTGCGTACACGA
>NW_012056374.1:0-301 GCF_000956235.1 Wasmannia auropunctata | reverse complement strand
CCGACGGAGCCGAAATTTTTCTAAGTCCCGCGCGGCGTGTTGCTTTCGCGCGGCGTGTTGCTTTCGCCGCGATTACCTCCGGCGCCGAAAATTCTCCGCTATCGAGGCGAACGGACGACGGGGGTGCACGGGGGCACTAGGGTGGCCGAATAAACGTGCGGGCACGCGAATCGACGTAACATTAAGGGCTTTAGCGGGGAAGCGTAGATCGGCCAGGTTTACCTCCGGACCCGACCGAGCCGAAAATTTTCTAAGTCCCTCGCGGCGTGTTGCTTTCTCGCCGCGTGTTGCTTTCGCCGAA
>NW_012056373.1:0-412 GCF_000956235.1 Wasmannia auropunctata | reverse complement strand
TATCCCCTGTGTGCCTTGTCGACTCAGTCGATTCCTCTCTCCAAATATATGCGGCTCTTATCCTCCTGTCTCTCGCGTGCAACGTCTCGTACGTGCGTTGCGCGAAGCGGCGCGCGTGTCGCGGCTCACGGAGTGCGTGACTCGCGCGAGCGGAACGCGGCGCCGAACGAGATTACCTCGTCCTTGCTTCGGCATCGTGACACGGCACAAGCGCGCGCGAGAACATAGAGATAGGCGCGCTCTCGGCTAGCTCGGATTGCGTGCGCGTCGTTGACACGCGCGCTCTCCAATATCGTCCGTCAATTCCACTGATCTCTCTCTCTTCTCTTCTCTCTGTGTGTCCTTACAGTCGCCGACTCAGCGCGCGCTCACGAGAAGGGCGCAAAGAGCAGGACCTCCGGAACGTTAATGA
>NW_012056372.1:0-408 GCF_000956235.1 Wasmannia auropunctata | reverse complement strand
TATCCCCTGTGTGCCTTGTCGACTCAGTCTAGCGGGAAGCGTCGATCGGCCAGGTTTACCTCCGGACCGACCCGAAAATTTTCTAAGTCCCGCGCGGCTTGTTGCTTTCGCGCGGTGTGTTGCTTTCGCCGCGTTTACCTCCGGCGCCGAAAATTCTCCGCTATCGAGGCGAACGGTCGACGGGGGTGCACGGGGGCACTCGGGTGGCCGAATAGACGTGCGGTCACGCGATTCCGACGTAATATTAACGGGCGCCAGCGGGGAAGCGTCGAGTCGGCCAGGTTTACCTCCGGACCCGACTAGAGCCCAAAAACTTTTACTTAATTCACGCGCGGCGTGTTGCTTTCGCGCGGCGTCTGCTTTCGCCGCGTTTACCTCCGGCGCCAAAAATTTTCCGCTATCAAGGCA
>NW_012056371.1:0-362 GCF_000956235.1 Wasmannia auropunctata | reverse complement strand
AAATTCCATGGCGCGAATAAAAAATCGCATGCAAATGCAGTTTACAGCTTTTGAAAAAGTGAATCTTTACCTTTAATTTGCTTTTTTTTTAGCGTTGTACGATTTTTTTTTCACCAAGTTATTCAACATTAAAGCAAAAATGGTCCTTTTTTGCTTCAATGTTGAATAACTCGGTGAAAAAAAAATCGTACAACGCTCAACAAAAAAGCAAATTAAAGATAAAGATTCACTCTGTCGAAAGCAGTAAACTACATTTGTGTGCGATTTTTAGTTTATGCCATGAAACCTTTTAAATTTAGTACACATTTTTGGAGATTTGACGCATTTTCATTTGGACCTATGTAATTCCATAAAAAATAAAA
>NW_012056370.1:0-316 GCF_000956235.1 Wasmannia auropunctata | reverse complement strand
GAACCATAACTGATTTAATGAGCCATTCGCGGTTTCACCTTAATTCGGCATGCACTGAGACATGCATGGCTTAATCTTTGAGACAAGCATATGACTACTGGCAGGATCAACCAGGGAGCTTCGTGTGTGCGTTTTTCTCGAGAGCCAGCGAGCGCAGCACAGAGAGCCGTGTGCGTCGTGTCGGTACTTGCCGCCGGTCTTGCGAGCCGGTCGGCGACACTCTGCTTCTTCATTCGTTACATACGTAAACCCATGTGTTATACACCGAACGTGCATGTACACTCCGAGGAGTATACGCACAACGTCGGGTTTTGTT
>NW_012056369.1:0-413 GCF_000956235.1 Wasmannia auropunctata | reverse complement strand
TATCCCCTGTGTGCCTTGTCGACTCAGTCCCGATAGCGAAGAATTTTCGGCGCCGGAGGTAATCGCGGCGAAAGCAACACGCCGCGCGAAAGCAACACGCCGCGCGGGACTTAGAAAATTTTCGGCTCGGTCGGGTCCGGAGGTAAACCTGGCCGATCGACGCTTCCCCGCTAGCCCCCTTAATATTACGTCGATTCGCGCGCCCGCACGTTTATTCGGCCACCCTACCACCCCCGTGCACCCCCGTAGTCCGTTCGCCCCGATAGCGAAGAATTTTCGGCGCCGGAGGTACACTTGGCCAAAGCAACACGCCGCGGCGGTACCTCGCTTCCAGCGGCTAAGTCCCGCGCGCCTCGGTCTATCGACGTTCGCGCCCATAAGCGGCCGTGCATAAGACCGTGCGTCGCCGACCA
>NW_012056368.1:0-368 GCF_000956235.1 Wasmannia auropunctata | reverse complement strand
TATCCCCTGTGTGCCTTGTCGACTCAGTTGCCCGCACGTCATTCGGCTACCCGAGTGCCCCCGTGCACCCCCGTCGTCCGTTCGCCACGATAGCGGAAAATTTTCGGCGCCGGAGGTAAACGCGGCGAAAGCAACACGCCGCGCGAAAGCAACGCGCCGCGCGGGACTTAGAAAATTTTCGGGTCGGGTCCGGAGGTAAACCTGGCCGATCGACGCTTCGCATCCCCGCTGGCGCCCTTAATATTACGTCGATTCGCGTGCCCGCACGTCTATTCGGCCACCCGAGTGCCCCCGTGCACCCCCGTCGTCCGTTCGCCTCGATAGCAGAGAATTTTCGGCGCCGGAGGTAAACGCGGCGAAAGCAACAC
>NW_012056367.1:0-351 GCF_000956235.1 Wasmannia auropunctata | reverse complement strand
TATCCCCTGTGTGCCTTGTCGACTCAGTTTCACGTACTCTTGAACTCTCTCTTCAAAGTTCTTTTCATCTTTCCCTCACGGTACTTGTTCGCTATCGGTCTCGTGGTCGTATTTAGCCTTAGATGGAGTTTACCACCCACTTAGAGCTGCACTCTCAAGCAACCCGACTCTAAGGAGAGATCCTCCCGAGACGCGCACCGGTCGCTACGGGCCTGGCACCCTCTGCGGGTAAGTGGCCCCATTCAAGATGGACTTGGACGCGACGCGGCACCTCGGGATAAACGGACCCTCCCAAACACCACATTTCCCTGCGGCGGAACCGCGGGATTCGGCGCTGGGCTCTTTCCTGTA
>NW_012056366.1:0-348 GCF_000956235.1 Wasmannia auropunctata | reverse complement strand
TATCCCCTGTGTGCCTTGTCGACTCAGTCTCGGCTATCCGAGCGCATCGCACCTCTTATAGTACCCAACCGACCGGACAAGCGGTCGGCGACGCACGGTCTTATGCACGGCCGCTTATGGGCGCGGTCGTCGATAGACCGAGGCGCGCGGGACTTAGCCGCTGGAAGCGATGTACCGCCGCGGCGAGCGAACACCGGACGTTTCGTCGCCGAAGACGTCTAACGATGTAAATCACCCTCCGTGCGAGAGTCGACGACTTCTCCGCTTCAATAGCGAGAAGAACGACCGACGTGCATCGCAACGATCACGGTCCGTGTTTCATATACGTTCGAGAAGCCGTACGGGGCA
>NW_012056365.1:0-383 GCF_000956235.1 Wasmannia auropunctata | reverse complement strand
TCGGAGGGTGATTTACATCGTTAGACGTCTTCGGCGACGAAACGTCCGGTGTTCGCTCGCCGCGGCGGTACATCGCTTCCAGCGGCTAAGTCCCGCGCGCCTCGGTCTATCGACGACCGCGCCCATAAGCGGCCGTGCATAAGACCGTGCGTCGCCGACCGCTTGTCCGGTCGGTTGGGTACTATAAGAGGTGCGATGCGCTCGGCTAGCCGAGCGGTACGATGCGGTCGTGCGTACACGTTACTCGTGTCTCGTACGGCTTCTCGAACGTCTATGAAACACGGACCGTGATCGTTGCGATGCACGTCGGTCGTTCTTCTCGCTATTGAAGCGGAGAAGTCGTCGACTCTCGCACGGAGGGTGAGTTACATCGTTCACGTATA
>NW_012056364.1:0-425 GCF_000956235.1 Wasmannia auropunctata | reverse complement strand
TATCCCCTGTGTGCCTTGTCGACTCAGTCTAACCTGACCGAGCGCTAACCTGACCGAGCGCGAGCCCGACGGGTCAGGCGAGGTACTTGGCCGCGGAGCGCCTGTCGGCCCCGTCGGCGAAAGCAACACGCGGCGAGAAAGCAACACGCCGCGAGGGACTTAGAAAATTTTCGGCTCGGTCGGGTCCGGAGGTAAACCTGGCCGATCTACGCTTCCCCGCTAAAGCCCTTAATGTTACGTCGATTCGCGTGCCCGCACCGTTTATTCGGCCACCCTAGTGCCCCGTGCACCCCGTCGTCCGGTTCGCCTCGAGTAGTCGGAGAATTTCGGCGCCGGAGGTAATCCGCGGCGAAAGCAACACGCCGCGCGAAAGCAACACGCCGCGCGGGACTTAGAAAAATTTCGGCTCGGTCGGATCCGGAGGA
>NW_012056362.1:0-384 GCF_000956235.1 Wasmannia auropunctata | reverse complement strand
TATCCCCTGTGTGCCTTGTCGACTCAGTCAAATTAGAGTGCTTAAAGCAGGCTATCCTCGCCTGAATACTGCGTGCTATGGAATAATGGAATAGGACCTCGGTTCTATTTTGTTGGTTTTCGGAACCCCGAGGTAATGATTAATAGGGACAGATGGGGGCATTCGTATTGCGACGTTAGAGGTGAAATTCTTGGATCGTCGCAAGACGGACAGAAGCGAAAGCATTTGCCAAAAATGTTTTCATTAATCAAGAACGAAAGTTAGAGGTTCGAAGGCGATCAGATACCGCCCTAGTTCTAACCATAAACGATGCCAGCTAGCGATCCGCCGAAGTTCCTCCGATGACTCGGCGGGCAGCTTCCGGGAAACCAAAGCTTTTGGGTT
>NW_012056361.1:0-462 GCF_000956235.1 Wasmannia auropunctata | reverse complement strand
GTGAGGTCGTTTCGGCCCCAAGGCCTCTAATCATTCGCTTTACCAGATGAGACTCGCGCGCGTTCCGTGCGGAACGGCCGAGTGCCAGCTATCCTGAGGGAAACGTCGGAGGGAACCAGCTACTAGATGGTTCGATTAGTCTTTCGCCCCTATACCCAGTTCCGACGATCGATTTGCACGTCAGAATCGCTACGGACCTCCATCAGGGTTTCCCCTGACTTCGTCCTGACCAGGCATAGTTCACCATCTTTCGGGTCCCAACGTGTACGCTCTGGGTGCGCCTCTTCTCGCGATGAGAACGAGACGCCCCGGGAGTGCGGAGCCGCATCGCGACGCGGCCCATCCTCCCTCGGTCGACAACCAGGGCCGACCTTCACTTTCATTGCGCCTTTAGGTATCCGCTGAGTCCCAATGACTCGCGTACATGTTAGACTCCTTGGTCCGTGTTTCAAGACGGGTCCA
>NW_012056360.1:0-365 GCF_000956235.1 Wasmannia auropunctata | reverse complement strand
TGTGCGGTGCGCTCGGCTAGCCGAGCGGTACGATGCGGTCGTGCGTACACGTTACTCGTGTCTCGTACGCCCCGTACGGCTTCTCGAACGTATATGAAACACGGACCGTGATCGTTGCGATGCACGTCGGTCGTTCTTCTCGCTATTGAAGCGGAGAAGTCGTCGACTCTCGCACGGAGGGTGATTTACATCGTTAGACGTCTTCGGCGACGAAACGTCCGGTGTTCGCTCGCCGCGGCGGTACATCGCTTCCAGCGGCTAAGTCCCGCGCGCCTCGGTCTATCGACGACCGCGCCCATAAGCGGCCGTGCATAAGACCGTGCGTCGCCGACCGCTTGTCCGGTCGGTTGGGTACTATAAGAGGA
>NW_012056359.1:0-365 GCF_000956235.1 Wasmannia auropunctata | reverse complement strand
TATCCCCTGTGTGCCTTGTCGACTCAGTCACGTACTCTTGAACTCTCTCTTCAAAGTTCTTTTCAAACTTTCCCTCACGGTACTTGTTCGCTATCGGTCTCGTGGTCGTATTTAGCCTTAGATGGAGTTTACCACCCACTTAGAGCTGCACTCTCAAGCAACCCGACTCTAAGGAGAGATCCTCCCGAGACGCGCACCGGTCGCTACGGGCCTGGCACCCTCTGCGGGTAAGTGGCCCCATTCAAGATGGACTTGGACGCGACGCGGCACCTCGGGATAAACGGACCCTCCCAAACACCACATTTCCCTGCGGCGGAACCGCGGATTCGGCGCTGGGCTCTTTCCTGTTCGCTCGCCGCTACTAA
>NW_012056358.1:0-416 GCF_000956235.1 Wasmannia auropunctata | reverse complement strand
TGTGTGCCTTGTCGACTCAGTTCGAGTTCCCTGGAAACCTCTAGCAGGGAGATAGGGTTTGGAACGCGAAGAGCACCGCAGTTGCGGCGGTGTCCGGATCTTCCCCTCGGACCTTGAAAATCCAGGAGAGGGCCACGTGGAGGTGTCGCGCCGGTTCGTACCCATATCCGCAGCAGGTCTCCAAGGTAAAGAGCCTCTAGTCGATAGACTAATGTAGGTAAGGGAAGTCGGCAAATTGGATCCGTAACTTCGGAATAAGGATTGGCTCTGAGGAGCGGGGCGTGTCGGGCTTGGGTCGGGAAGCGGGTCTGGCTGACGTGCCGGGCCTGGGCGAGGTGAACGCTCGGCGTTCTCGCGCCGAACACGGGATCCGAGCTCGGTCCCGTGCCTTGGCCTCCCGCGGATCTTCCTTGCTG
>NW_012056357.1:0-420 GCF_000956235.1 Wasmannia auropunctata | reverse complement strand
TATCCCCTGTGTGCCTTGTCGACTCAGTCTCGAACGCTTATACAGAAAAGAAAACTCTTCCCGGATCTCCCGACGGCGTCTCCAGGTCATTTTGGGTTACCCCGACGAACACTCTTACGAGGGCCCGAATTGTATGCGGTTCCGCTGCCGGGTTCCGGAATAGGAACCGGATTCCCTTTCGCCCGACGGGCGTGTGTCGTTCGCTCTATCTCTCTCTTACTTTTTACAGTAATCGATCATTTTGGCTAGGACAACACTAGAGTATAGTACGCCGTCATTGACATAGGATTTCTCCTAGGGCTTAGGATCGACTGACTCGTGTGCAACGGCTGTTCACACGAAACCCTTCTCCACGTCAGTCCTCCAGGGCCTCGCTGGAGTATTTGCTACTACCACCAAGATCTGCACCGACGGCGGCTA
>NW_012056356.1:0-462 GCF_000956235.1 Wasmannia auropunctata | reverse complement strand
TCACCCCCGACGTCCGTTCGCCTCGATAGCGGAGAATTATCCCCTGTGTGCCTTGTCGACTCAGTAAAGCAACACGCCGCGCGGGACTTAGAAAATTTTCGGCTCGGTCGGGTCCGGAGGTAAACCTGGCCGATCGACGCTTCCCCGCTAGCCCCCTTATTGTTACGCCGATTCGCGTGCCCGCACGTTTATTCGGCCACCCTACCACCCCCGTGCACCCCCGTCGTCCGTTCGCCCCGATAGCGAAGAATTTTCGGCGCCGGAGGTAATCGCGGCGAAAGCAACACGCCGCGCGAAAGCAACACGCCGCGCGGGACTTAGAAAATTTTCGGCTCGGTCGGGTCCGGAGGTAAACCTGGCCGTTCGACGCTTCCCCGCTAGCGCCCTTAATGTTACGTCGATTCGCGCGCCCACACGTTTATTCGGCCACCCTACCACCCCCGTGCACCCCCGTCGTCCGTT
>NW_012056355.1:0-309 GCF_000956235.1 Wasmannia auropunctata | reverse complement strand
TATCCCCTGTGTGCCTTGTCGACTCAGTACAGTAATCGATCATTTTGGCTAGGACAACACTAGAGTATAGTACGCCGTCATTGACATAGGATTTCTCCTAGGGCTTAGGATCGACTGACTCGTGTGCAACGGCTGTTCACACGAAACCCTTCTCCACGTCAGTCCTCCAGGGCCTCGCTGGAGTATTTGCTACTACCACCAAGATCTGCACCGACGGCGGCTCCAGGCAGGCTCGCGCCCAGACCCTTCTGCGCACACCGCCGCGACCCTCCTACTCGTCAGGGCTTCGTGGCGGCGCGTACGGCGCGA
>NW_012056353.1:0-410 GCF_000956235.1 Wasmannia auropunctata | reverse complement strand
ACGTCGAATTCTCGCCGTTTGAAGCTCGGAAACGTCGTAATCCTGCGTTCGCGGCGTTTCCACCATTCAAACGTCGAATCTCGACGTGCGAAGCGCGGAACCGCCGGATCCGAGCGCCCGCGACGTTCCCACCGCTCAAACGTCGATTCTCGCCGTTTGAAGCTCGGAAACGTCGTAACCTTCCGTTCGCGGCGTTTCCTACCCATTCAAACGTCGAATCTCGACGTGCGAAGCGCGGAACGCCCGGATCCCGAGCGCCGCCGACGTTCCCACCGCTCAAACGTCGATTCTCGCCGTTTGAAGCTCGGAAACGTCGTATCCTTGCGTTCGCGGCGTTTCCACCATTCGAACGTCGAATCTCGACGTGCGAAGCGCGGAACCGCCGGATCCGAGCGCCCGCGACGTTCCCA
>NW_012056352.1:0-384 GCF_000956235.1 Wasmannia auropunctata | reverse complement strand
TCGCGGCTCACGGAGTGCGTGACTCGCGCGAGCGGAACGCGGCTCCGAACGAGATTACCTCGTCCTTGCTTCGGCATCGTGACACGGCACAAGCGCGCGCGAGAACATAGAGATAGGCGCGCTCTCGGCTAGCTCGGATTGCGTGCGCGTCGTTGACACGCGCGCTCTCCAATATCGTCCGTCAATTCCACTGATCTCTCTCTCTTCTCTTCTCTCTGTGTGTCCTTACAGTCGCCGACTCAGCGCGCGCTCACGAGAAGGGCGCAAAGAGCAAGGACCTCCGGAACGTTAATGATCCTTCCGCAGGTTCACCTACGGAAACCTTGTTACGACTTTTACTTCCTCTAAATGATCAAGTTTGGTCATCTTCCCGGNAACATCGGA
>NW_012056351.1:0-325 GCF_000956235.1 Wasmannia auropunctata | reverse complement strand
TATCCCCTGTGTGCCTTGTCGACTCAGTTCGGCTCGGTCGGGTCCGGAGGTAAACCTGGCCGATCGACGCTTCCCCGCTAGCCCCCTTAATATTACGTCGATTCGCGCGCCCGCACGTTTATTCGGCCACCCTACCACCCCCGTGCACCCCCGTCGCCCGTTCGCCCCGATAGCGAAGAATTTTCGGCGCCGGAGGTACACTTGGCCAAAGCAACACGCCGCGGCGGTACCTCGCTTCCAGCGGCTAAGTCCCGCGCGCCTCGGTCTATCGACGTTCGCGCCCATAAGCGGCCGTGCATAAGACCGTGCGTCGCCGACCGCTTGA
>NW_012056350.1:0-328 GCF_000956235.1 Wasmannia auropunctata | reverse complement strand
CAGTAAGGGCTTTAGCGGGGAAGCGTAGATCGGCCAGGTTTACCTCCGGACCCGACCGAGCCGAAAATTTTCTAAGTCCCTCGCGGCGTGTTGCTTTCTCGCCGCGTGTTGCTTTCGCCGACGGGGCCGACAGGCGCTCCGCGGCCAAGTACCTCGCCTGACACGTCGGGCTCGCGCTCGGTCAGGTTAGCGCTCGGTCAGGTTAGCGCTCGGTCAGGTTAGCGCTCGTTCGGTCTCGCGCTCGGTGGTCAGGTTAGCGCTCGGTTAGGCTAGCGCGT
Organism: Wasmannia auropunctata; assembly: GCF_000956235.1. Taxonomy (NCBI): domain Eukaryota; kingdom Metazoa; phylum Arthropoda; class Insecta; order Hymenoptera; family Formicidae; genus Wasmannia; species Wasmannia auropunctata. The sequence goes on along the minus strand of NW_012056350.1, from coordinate 50 downwards.
ACGTCGGGCCTACCGCCGGCGGGTCTGTCGCGCGCTCCGCGGCTAAGTCA
>NW_012056349.1:0-437 GCF_000956235.1 Wasmannia auropunctata | reverse complement strand
TATCCCCTGTGTGCCTTGTCGACTCAGTTATTGGACGGCACGCTTCGGCAAGCGCGAGCGAACACCGGACGTTTCGTCGAACGAGTCGCCGAATACGTCGAACGATGTAACTCACCCTCCGTGCGAGAGTCGACGACTTCTCCGCTTCAATAGCGAGAAGAACGACCGACGTGCATCGCAACGATCACGGTCCGTGTTTCATAGACGTTCGAGAAGCCGTACGAGACACGAGTAACGTGTACGCACGACCGCATCGTACCGCTCGGCTAGCCGAGCGCATCGCACCTCTTATAGTACCCAACCGACCGGACAAGCGGTCGGCGACGCACGGTCTTATGCACGGCCGCTTATGAGCGCGGTCGTCGATAGACCGAGGCGCGCGGGACTTAGACCGCTGGAAGCGATGTACCGCCGCGGCGAGCGAACACCGGACGTTA
>NW_012056348.1:0-356 GCF_000956235.1 Wasmannia auropunctata | reverse complement strand
TGTGTGCCTTGTCGACTCAGTTCCAGCGGCTAAGTCCCGCGCGCCTCGGTCTATCGACGACCGCGCCCCATAAGCGGCCGTGCATAAGACCGTGCGTCGCCGACCGCTTGTCCGGTCGGTTGGGTACTATAAGAGGTGCGATGCGCTCGGCTAGCCGAGCGGTACGATGCGGTCGTGCGTACACGTTACTCGTGTCTCGTACGGCTTCTCGAACGTCTATGAAACACGGACCGTGATCGTTGCGATGCACGTCGGTCGTTCTTCTCGCTATTGAAGCGGAGAAGTCGTCGACTCTCGCACGGAGGGTGAGTTACATCGTTCGACGTATTCGGCGACTCGTTCGACGAAACGTCCGG
>NW_012056347.1:0-328 GCF_000956235.1 Wasmannia auropunctata | reverse complement strand
TTCGATTACTGTAAAAAGTAAGAGAGAGATAGAGCGAACGACACCGCCCGTCGGGCGAAAGGGAATCCAGTTCCTATTCCGGAACCCGGCAGCGGAACCGCATACAATTCGGGCCCTCGTAAGAGTGTTCGTCGGGGTAACCCAAAATGACCTGGAGACGCCGTCGGGAGATCCGGGAAGAGTTTTCTTTTCTGTATAAGCGTTCGAGTTCCCTGGAAACCTCTAGCAGGGAGATAGGGTTTGGAACGCGAAGAGCACCGCAGTTGCGGCGGTGTCCGGATCTTCCCCTCGGACCTTGAAAATCCAGGAGAGGGCCACGTGGAGGTGT
>NW_012056346.1:0-333 GCF_000956235.1 Wasmannia auropunctata | reverse complement strand
TAAAAAAAACCTTTTTTGGAACATAAAAAGTCGATCTTGTAACTTTTAAGCCGCAACAGATACAAGGTTGGTGCATAGGACCTTTTTTGTAGGGCTCGTCGAGATCTATAAGAAACCACCTTTGGATTTTTCAAAATACGAAATTTTTCAATTTTCAAAATTTTCAAAAAAGTCCCCAGGGCGAACTGAGATAGCTACGGCACTTTGACTTGTGGGAGGTGATAGAGGGGGTCGTCCTCTGTCGATAAAAACTCCCAATTCAATTTCAAATCTCTCTACTAGCCCCTTAACCCTAACCAAATGTTAGATCGTATAGAAATAAAATAAAAAAAA
>NW_012056345.1:0-428 GCF_000956235.1 Wasmannia auropunctata | reverse complement strand
TATCCCCTGTGTGCCTTGTCGACTCAGTCCGAAGTTACGGATCCAATTTGCCGACTTCCCTTACCTACATTAGTCTATCGACTAGAGGCTCTTTACCTTGGAGACCTGCTGCGGATATGGGTACGAACCGGCGCGACACCTCCACGTGGCCCTCTCCTGGATTTTCAAGGTCCGAGGGGAAGATCCGGACACCGCCGCAACTGCGGTGCTCTTCGCGTTCCAAACCCTATCTCCCTGCTAGAGGTTTCCAGGGAACTCGAACGCTTATACAGAAAAGAAAACTCTTCCCGGATCTCCCGACGGCGTCTCCAGGTCATTTTGGGTTACCCCGACGAACACTCTTACGAGGGCCCGAATTGTATGCGGTTCCGCTGCCGGGTTCCGGAATAGGAACCGGATTCCCTTTCGCCCGACGGGCGTGTGTCGTA
>NW_012056344.1:0-337 GCF_000956235.1 Wasmannia auropunctata | reverse complement strand
CCGCACAGTATTTGGAGAGAGGAATCGTGTCGAACGGCAGGTGACGATCCGCGCGCCGCTCTCTCTCACTCGATCGACCACGCCACAACGTTCGTTGCAACGTTGCGTCTGGGACCGTGGACGACGAGTGTCGAGATCGACCGCACGCGAGATCCCCTCCGGTCACACCGCCCAGGCGCGCGTACGCGCGCGCCGGCGGTGCTCTGCGAGCGAGGAGCGAGGCGTTGGCGCGCCAACGATCCGAGGGAGGCCCGCGGCCGGTGTTCAAGCACCGTGCCTGTGCCCTTTCGGATTCGGCGGCGTCGGCCGGCGCGAACCGGTGGTAACCTACAACGCA
>NW_012056342.1:0-329 GCF_000956235.1 Wasmannia auropunctata | reverse complement strand
CTTATCCTCCTGTCTCTCGCGTGCAACGTCTCGTACGTGCGTTGCGCGAAGCGGCGCGCGTGTCGCGGCTCACGGAGTGCGTGACTCGCGCGAGCGGAACGCGGCGCGAACGAGATTACCTCGTCCTTGCTTCGGCATCTTGACACGGCACAAGCGCGCGCGAGAACATAGAGATAGGCGCGCTCTCGGCTAGCTCGGATTGCGTGCGCGTCGTTGACACGCGCGCTCTCCAATATCGTCCGTCAATTCCACTGATCTCTCTCTCTTCTCTTCTCTCTGTGTGTCCTTACAGTCGCCGACTCAGCGCGCGCTCACGAGAAGGGCGCAAA
>NW_012056341.1:0-418 GCF_000956235.1 Wasmannia auropunctata | reverse complement strand
TCGCGAGGGACTCCGCGTGCGCGCGCCAGAGTGTGCGTCGAGGCCGTCGCAAGCGCGCGCCACGGTACACGGACGTTAACGGACCTAGCGCCGTCGCCGTGCCTGGCCCGCTGTTGGTCGTGCGGTAAGAGAGAATATCTTAACCTTCGACAGGCCTGCAAAACGTTCGCCGCGCGCGCGCCTCTTCGCGGGGGTCGCGCGTGGCGACGGATACCGGTCGGCGACGCTACTGCTTTGGGTACTCTTAGGACCCGTCTTGAAACACGGACCAAGGAGTCTAACATGTACGCGAGTCATTGGGACTCAGCGGATACCTAAAGGCGCAATGAAAGTGAAGGTCGGCCCTGGTTGTCGACCGAGGGAGGATGGGCCGCGTCGCGATGCGGCTCCGCACTCCCGGGGCGTCTCGTTCTCATCA
>NW_012056340.1:0-349 GCF_000956235.1 Wasmannia auropunctata | reverse complement strand
TATCCCCTGTGTGCCTTGTCGACTCAGTCCAGCCCCGTGAAGCGAAAGCAACACGCGGCGAGGGACTTAGCCGCGCGCCCAGCCCCGTCGGCGAAAGCAACACGCGGCGTGGAACTTGGCCGCCGACCGCTCGTCAGCCCCGCCGGCGGTAGGCCCGACGTACGCGCTAGCCTGACCGAGCGCTAACCTGACCGAGCGCTAACCTGACCGGAGGCTAACCTGACCGAGCGCTGGCCCGACGTGTCAGGCGAGGTACTTGGCCGCGGAGCGCCTGTCGGCCCCGTCGGCGAAAGCAACACGCGGCGAGGGAATTAGCCGCGCGCCCAGCCCCGAGAAGCGAAAGCAACAA
>NW_012056339.1:0-320 GCF_000956235.1 Wasmannia auropunctata | reverse complement strand
GGTCTCCGGGCGGCGGCGGCGCGACACCTTCGTCGCGCGTGCGCCCGCGCCAGATCTCGTTGACGCCTCGGTCAACAACCCTCATTCTTCTCCTCTCCCACTCGTTTGTGTCATTTCGGACGACGCCCAGGGAAGACTGGCTCCTCTCTCCTCCTCGGAGGCCAGCACGGCCCCGAAAGATGGGAGGGAGCGCGTCTCGCTCAGCTCGGCGAACGTCCAACGATCGCTCGTACGCTCCTCTCTCTATATCGTCGCGCGCACCACCAAAGTGTTAAGGCGGGTGCGCGACGACGAGAGTGGGCGCAAGCAGTCTGTTGGTA
>NW_012056338.1:0-344 GCF_000956235.1 Wasmannia auropunctata | reverse complement strand
TATCCCCTGTGTGCCTTGTCGACTCAGTCCAAGGTAAAGAGCCTCTAGTCGATAGACTAATGTAGGTAAGGGAAGTCGGCAAATTGGATCCGTAACTTCGGAATAAGGATTGGCTCTGAGGAGCGGGGCGTGTCGGGCTTGGTCGGGAAGCGGGTCTGGCTGACGTGCCGGGCCTGGGCGAGGTGAACGCTCGGCGTTCTCGCGCCGAACACGGGATCCGAGCTCGGTCCCGTGCCTTGGCCTCCCGCGGATCTTCCTTGCTGCGAGGCTTCCGTGGCGGCGCGAGCCGTCGTGGTCGTCCTCTTCGGCCGCCATTCAACGCTCAGCTCAGAACTGGCACGGAA
>NW_012056337.1:0-321 GCF_000956235.1 Wasmannia auropunctata | reverse complement strand
TGTGTGCCTTGTCGACTCAGTTCTATTTGGCCACGCGAGTGCCCCCGTGCACCCCCGTCGTCCGTTCGCCTCGATAGCGGAGAATTTTCGGCGCCGGAGGTAAACGCGGCGAAAGAAACACGCCGCGCGAAAGCAACACGCCGCGCGTGACTTAGAAAATTTTTGGCTCTGTCGGGTCCGGAAATAAACCAGGCCGATCGACGCTTCCCCGCAAGCGCCCTTAACTATTACGTCGATTCGCGTGCCCGCACGTCTATTTGGCCACCCGAGTGCCCCCGTGCACCCCCGTCGTCCGTTCGCCTCGATAGCGGAAAATTTTTA
>NW_012056334.1:0-398 GCF_000956235.1 Wasmannia auropunctata | reverse complement strand
TATCCCCTGTGTGCCTTGTCGACTCAGTCCCGTGCACCCCCGTCGTCCGTTCGCCTCGATAGCGGAGAATTTTTGGCTCCGGAGGTAAACGCGGCGAAAGCAACACGCCGCTCGAAAGCAACACGCCGCGCGGGACTTAGAAAATTTTTCGGCTCTGTCGGGTTCGGAGGTAAACCTGGCCGATCGACGCTTCCTTGTTAGCGCCCTTAATATTACGTCGATTCGCGTGCCCGCACGTCTATTCGGCCACCCGAGTGCCCCCGTGCACCCCCGTCGTCCGTTCGCCTCGATAGCGGAGAATTTTCGGCGCCGGAGGTAAACGCGGCGAAAGCAACACGCCGCGCGAAAGCAACACGCCGCGCGTGACTTAGAAAATTTTCGGCTCTGTTGGGTCCGGA
>NW_012056333.1:0-404 GCF_000956235.1 Wasmannia auropunctata | reverse complement strand
TATCCCCTGTGTGCCTTGTCGACTCAGTAAAGCAACACGCCGCGCGGGACTTAGAAAATTTTCGGCTCGGTCGGGTCCGGAGGTAAACCTGGCCGATCGACGCTTCCCCGCTAGCCCCCTTAATATTACGTCGATTCGCGCGCCCGCACGTTTATTCGGCCACCCTACCACCCCCGTGCACCCCCGTCGTCCGTTCGCCCCGATAGCGAAGAATTTTCGGCGCCGGAGGTAATCGCGGCGAAAGCAACACGCCGCGCGAAAGCAACACGCCGCGCGGGACTTAGAAAATTTTCGGCTCGGTCGGGTCCGGAGGTAAACCTGGCCGATCGACGATTCCCCGCTAGCCCCCTTAATATTACGCCGATTCGCGTGCCCGCCCGTTTATTCGGCCACCCTACCACCCA
>NW_012056332.1:0-398 GCF_000956235.1 Wasmannia auropunctata | reverse complement strand
TATCCCCTGTGTGCCTTGTCGACTCAGTTTCTCTTCCCGCTTTACTTGTACGCCTTAGCGAAATTTTTCTACGTACTTTGAGTACGCACGTTCCTCGACGTCTGAGTATCGCATCGTCGATCTAGCGTCAGGGCTGAGCGGCTACGCGCCGCTATCATAGGGAGAATGAGAACAAAAATATACATGATCTTTTTTTAACAAAACCTGACGTTGTGCGTATACTCCTCGGAGTGTACATGCACGTTCGGTGTATAACACATGGGTTTACGTATGTAACGAATGAAGAAGCAGAGTGTCGCCGACCGGCTCGCAAGACCGGCGGCAAGTACCGACACACGCACACGGCTCTCTGTGCTGCGCTCGCTGGCTCTCGAGAAAAACGCACACACGAAGCTCCA
>NW_012056331.1:0-338 GCF_000956235.1 Wasmannia auropunctata | reverse complement strand
TATCCCCTGTGTGCCTTGTCGACTCAGTACCGGACGTTTCGTCGCCGAAGACGTCTAACGATGTAAATCACCCTCCGTGCGAGAGTCGACGACTTCTCCGCTTCAATAGCGAGAAGAACGACCGACGTGCATCGCAACGATCACGGTCCGTGTTTCATATACGTTCGAGAAGCCGTACGGGGCGTACGAGACACGAGTAACGTGTACGCACGACCGCATCGTACCGCTCGGCTAGCCGAGCGCACCGCACCTCTTATAGTACCCAACCGACCGGACAAGCGGTCGGCGACGCACGGTCTTATGCACGGCCGCTTATAGGCGCGAACGTCGATAGACCA
>NW_012056330.1:0-314 GCF_000956235.1 Wasmannia auropunctata | reverse complement strand
TCCCCTGTGTGCCTTGTCGACTCAGTTAACGCAAGGATACGACGTTTCCGAGCTTCAAACGGCGAGAATCGACGTTTGAGCGGTGGAACGTCGCGGGCGCTCGTATACGGCGGTTCCGCGCTTCGCACGCCGAGATTCGACGTTTGAACGGTAGAAACGCCGCGAACGCAAGGATACGACGTTTCCGAGCTTCAAACGGCGAGAATCGACGTTTGAGCGGTGGGAACGTCGCGGGCGCTCGTATACGGCGGTTCCGCGCTTCGCACGCCGAGATTCTACGTTTGAATGGTAGAAACGCCGCTAACGCAAGGATA
>NW_012056329.1:0-363 GCF_000956235.1 Wasmannia auropunctata | reverse complement strand
CCTCCTGTCTCTCGCGTGCAACGTCTCGTACGTGCGTTGCGCGAAGCGGCGCGCGTGTCGCGGCTCACGGAGTGCGTGGCTCGCGCGAGCGGAACGCGGCGCCGAACGAGATTACCTCGTCCTTGCTTCGGCATCGTGACACGGCACAAGCGCGCGCGAGAACATAGAGATAGGCGCGCTCTCGGCTAGCTCGGATTGCGTGCGCGTCGTTGGCACGCGCGCTCTCCAATATCGTCCGTCAATTCCACTGATCTCTCTCTCTTCTCTTCTCTCTGTGTGTCCTTACAGTCGCCGACTCAGCGCGCGCTCACGAGAAGGGCGCAAAGAGCAGGACCTCCGGAACGTTAATGATCCTTCCGCAGG
>NW_012056328.1:0-311 GCF_000956235.1 Wasmannia auropunctata | reverse complement strand
TCCCCGCTAGCCCCCTTAATATTACGCCGATTCGCGTGCCCGCACGTTTATTCGGCCACCCTACCACCCCCGTGCACCCCCGTCGTCCGTTCGCCCCGATAGCGAAGAATTTTCGGCGCCGGAGGTAATCGCGGCGAACGCAACACGCCGCGCGAAAGCAACACGCCGCGCGGGACTTAGAAATTTCGGCTCGGTCGGTCCGAGTAAACTGGCCGATCGACGACTCCCCGCTACGCCCCCTTAATATTACGCCGATTCGCGTCGCCCGCCCGTTTTATTCGGCCACCCTACCACCCCCGTGCACCCCCGTA
>NW_012056326.1:0-345 GCF_000956235.1 Wasmannia auropunctata | reverse complement strand
TATCCCCTGTGTGCCTTGTCGACTCAGTTGCCCCCATCTGTCCCTATTAATCATTACCTCGGGGTTCCGAAAACCAACAAAATAGAACCGAGGTCCTATTCCATTATTCCATGCACGCAGTATTCAGGCGAGGATAGCCTGCTTTAAGCACTCTAATTTGTTCAAAGTAAACGTACCGGCCCGACTCGACACTCAGTAAAGAGCACCGCGACGGGATATTAGTTGGGCCGCCCCTCGCGAGGCTAAGCCCACCGGTAGGACGTCCCACATCACGCCAGTTAAACACCGCAGCGGTGAACCGACGGTGTGCGACACAGATTCAACTACGAGCTTTTTAACCGCAAA
>NW_012056324.1:0-304 GCF_000956235.1 Wasmannia auropunctata | reverse complement strand
GCGGGCACGCGAATCGGCGTAATATTAAGGGGGCTAGCGGGGAAGCGTCGATCGGCCAGGTTTACCTCCGGACCCGACCGAGCCGAAAATTTTCTAAGTCCCGCGCGGCGTGTTGCTTTCGCGCGGCGTGTTGCTTTCGCCGCGATTACCTCCGGCGCCGAAAATTCTTCGCTATCGGGGCGAACGGACGACGGGGGTGCACGGGGGTGGTAGGGTGGCCGAATAAACGTGCGGGCGCGCGAATCGACGTAATATTAAGGGGGCTAGCGGGGAAGCGTCGATCGGCCAGGTTTACCTCCGGACA
>NW_012056323.1:0-378 GCF_000956235.1 Wasmannia auropunctata | reverse complement strand
TATCTGCAACCGTTTAGTTGTGGGAGTTTTTGAAAGTTCTGAAAAGTCAAAACGACCTCTACAGGCGAAAGGACGAGAGATAGAGGACATGGCGAAGAGGTACCTTTCTTGTTCCTCTCGTCGAGCTGCATAAGGTAAGGGGTAGGTACCGGTAATTTTAGTAATTTTTTTTTATTTTTATTTTCTATAAGTCAACATTTGGTTAGGGTTAAGGGGCTAGTAGAGAGATTTGAAATTGAATTGGGAGTTTTTATCGACAGAGGACGACCCCCTCTATCACCTCCCACAAGTCAAAGTGCCGTAGCTATCTCAGTTCGCCCTGGGGACTTTTTTGAAAATTGTGAAAATTGAAAAATTTCGAATTTTGAAAAATCCAAA
>NW_012056321.1:0-416 GCF_000956235.1 Wasmannia auropunctata | reverse complement strand
AAGCGTCGATCGGCCAGGTTTACCTCCGGACCCGACCGAGCGGAAAATTTTCTAAGTCCCGCGCGGCGTGTTGCTTTCGCGCGGCGTGTTGCTTTCGCCGCGATTACCTCCGGCGCCGAAAATTCTTCGCTATCGGGGCGAACGGACGACGGGGGTGCACGGGGGTGGTAGGGTGGCCGAATAAACGTGCGGGCACGCGAATCGGCGTAACAATAAGGGGCTAGCGGGGAAGCGTCGATCGGCCAGGTTTACCTCCGGACCCGACCGAGCCGAAAATTTTCTAAGTCCCGCGCGGCGTGTTGCTTTCGCGCGGCGTGTTGCTTTCGCCGCGATTACCTCCGGCGCCGAAAATTCTTCGATATCGGGGCGAACGGACGACGGGGGTGCACGGGGGTGGTAGGGTGGCCGAATAAACA
>NW_012056320.1:0-369 GCF_000956235.1 Wasmannia auropunctata | reverse complement strand
TATCCCCTGTGTGCCTTGTCGACTCAGTCTCAGTACGAGAGGAACCGCAGGTTCGGACATTTGGTTCACGCACTCGGTCGAGCGGCCGGTGGTGCGAAGCTACCATCCGTGGGATTATGCCTGAACGCCTCTAAGGCCGTATCCTCTCTAGTCAAAGGTGGCAATAATATCTCTAGGAGTCTCGTGAGTCGAAAGGCTCAAAACAATGTGACACTTACCTACTAGGCGGCCGGTCCACGGGCCGGTCGTCGCACGAGCCCGGTTTGCCGTACGGCGCCATCGCCCGTCGTCGGGATCTCACCGCTACGACGGCACGGCGTCAAAAGGTCGAACATGAGTTTCGCGAGTTCGATGTCGAGACTCGGAATA
>NW_012056319.1:0-331 GCF_000956235.1 Wasmannia auropunctata | reverse complement strand
TATCCCCTGTGTGCCTTGTCGACTCAGTCCAAAAGATCGAACGGGGAGATTCATCGTCAGCGACGCTGGCTTCGCGTCGGTGGGCGATGTCCCGCGGGGCCTCGCGGCTCGCGCGCGGACACGCTGCCGTTGCGTCGATGTCCGGCGTTACGCCGTCGTGCACTTCTCCCCTAGTAGAACGTCGCGACCCGCTGGGTGTCGGTCTACGGCCCGGGTGCGGTGACTGACGCGCCGCCGGTAAAACGGCGCGCGTCAAACCCCCGGTCGCCCGGCCGGCTGCCCGGCGGTACACGCAAGGTATCAGGCCGCAGCTCTCTCGTCACGCCGCGAG
>NW_012056318.1:0-432 GCF_000956235.1 Wasmannia auropunctata | reverse complement strand
TATCCCCTGTGTGCCTTGTCGACTCAGTCGGGAAACCAAAGCTTTGGGTTCCGGGGGAAGTATGGTTGCAAAGCTGAAACTTAAAGGAATTGACGGAAGGGCACCACCAGGAGTGGAGCCTGCGGCTTAATTTGACTCAACACGGGAAACCTCACCAGGCCCAGACACCGGAAGGATTGACAGATTGATAGCTCTTTCTTGATTCGGTGGGTGGTGGTGCATGGCCGTTCTTAGTTGGTGGAGCGATTTGTCTGGTTAATTCCGATAACGAACGAGACTCTAGCCTGCTAAATAGGCGTACCTTATGGTATCGCGAAGGCCCCCGGCTTCGGCCGGTGGGTTTTTACTACCAACGTACAAACAAATCTTCTTAGAGGGACAGGCGGCTTCTAGCCGCACGAGATTGAGCAATAACAGGTCTGTGATGCCCTA
>NW_012056317.1:0-356 GCF_000956235.1 Wasmannia auropunctata | reverse complement strand
TATCCCCTGTGTGCCTTGTCGACTCAGTCTCCGCTATCGAGGCGAACGGACACGGGGGTGCACGGGGGCACTAGGGTGGCCGAATAAACGTGCGGGCACGCGAATCGACGTAACATTAAGGGCTTTAGCGGGGAAGCGTAGATCGGCCAGGTTTACCTCCGGACCCGACCGAGCCGAAAATTTTCTAAGTCCCTCGCGGCGTGTTGCTTTCTCGCCGCGTGTTGCTTTAGCCGACGGGGCCGACAGGCGCTCCGCGGCCAAGTACCTCGCCTGACCCGTCGGGCTCGCGCTCGGTCAGGTTAGCGCTCGATCAGGTTAGCGCTCGGTCAGGTTAGCGCTCGTTCGGTCTCGCGCTA
>NW_012056316.1:0-359 GCF_000956235.1 Wasmannia auropunctata | reverse complement strand
TATCCCCTGTGTGCCTTGTCGACTCAGTAAATTGTAAATATTTTCTCATTTTAAGCATAAAAAATATAAGTAATCATTATAAGTAAATTGAGTATTACGTAGGATAATAATGATGTTGAAATCTTGTGGCGTTTAAGTAGAGCCATTTATAAGATGTCTTTAATGGCCAGTGACGTAGAAGCGCAAAAGTTAACTTATGAAGGATACGATTTGATACGTATGGCGCTTGACATTCAAGAAGATCTCTATGCCGTGCATAAATGGATGTCTATATTTCTCAATGGGAAGAGTTTTCTGGAGGATACAAAAGCGAATATAAAAGAATCATATAATATTAGAAGACATATGGAGGTAAGATA
>NW_012056315.1:0-440 GCF_000956235.1 Wasmannia auropunctata | reverse complement strand
TATCCCCTGTGTGCCTTGTCGACTCAGTTCATCTCCGAGGCTGGAGCCCGCGCACGGCAGGCGCGGCTCCATTTTTGCACGCGCGCGCACCTCTCTCGAGGCGCACCTCTCACCGAGAGTACGGTGGGGCGGCCTACGCAGGGCGGCGGCGCGGAGCGGCGCGACGTGACTCTCGCGTCGAGGTCCCGTCGTCGCGCTCTTCTCTCCTCGGGCGAACGTATCTTATATATATATATCTCCACTTGTACTTGGGGCGCTCTTGGTCTCCGGGCGGCGGCGGCGCGACACCTTCGTCGCGCGCGCGCCCGCGCCAGATCTCGTTGACGCCTCGGTCAACAACCCTCATTCTTCTCCTCTCCCACTCGTTTGTGTCATTTCGGACGACGCCCAGGGAAGACTGGCTCCTCTCTCCTCCTCGGAGGCCAGCACGGCCCCGAAAA
>NW_012056314.1:0-358 GCF_000956235.1 Wasmannia auropunctata | reverse complement strand
TATCCCCTGTGTGCCTTGTCGACTCAGTCGCGCGAAAGCAACACGCCGCGCGGGACTTAGAAAATTTTCGGCTCGGTCGGGTCCGGAGGTAAATCTGGCCGATCGACGATTCCCCGCTAGCCCCCTTAATATTACGCCGATTCGCGTGCCCGCACGTTTATTCGGCCACCCTACCACCCCCGTGCACCCCCGTCGTCCGTTCGCCCCGATAGCGAAGAATTTTCCGGCGCCGGAGGTAATCGCGGCGAAAGCAACACGCCGCGCGAAAGCAACACGCCGCGCGGGACTTAGAAAATTTTCGGCTCGGTCGGGTCCGGAGGTAAACCTGGCCGATCGACGCTTCCCCGCTAGCGCCCTA
>NW_012056313.1:0-472 GCF_000956235.1 Wasmannia auropunctata | reverse complement strand
TATCCCCTGTGTGCCTTGTCGACTCAATAAAAAATTGTGAAAAAAAAATTTTACTTTAAAAATCACATTTATAAAAAATAGTCGTAAAGAGTTTGTGTGGTGGGTGGTGGTAGTGGGTGGCGGAGGTGTGTGGTGGTAGTGGGTGGTGGTGGTGGATGGTGGTGGGTGGTGGTGGTGAGTGGTGGTGCTGGGTGGTGGTGCTGGGTGGTGGTGGTGGACGATGGTAAGTAAAAAAAAATTTTTTATTTTAAAAATTAAATGTCATGTTGTCTGCATTGAAGCTTCTTTTCCCCCAATGTTTAAAAATTCATATCTTCCAGAAAAATAAAAATATCGACTTCTTTCTGGGCTTATCTTAAAGATGAATTATGTGACTATTTTCTAAAAAATCGTGATTTTATTAAAAAATGGCCGTTTCAATATGGCCGATTAAAACGTCATTTTATTAAAAATTGTTAAAATTTGTTTAATA
>NW_012056312.1:0-397 GCF_000956235.1 Wasmannia auropunctata | reverse complement strand
TGCACCGCAGTTGCGGCGGTGTCCGGATCTTCCCCTCGGACCTTGAAAATCCAGGAGAGGGCCACGTGGAGGTGTCGCGCCGGTTCGTACCCATATCCGCAGCAGGTCTCCAAGGTAAAGAGCCTCTAGTCGATAGACTAATGTAGGTAAGGGAAGTCGGCAAATTGGATCCGTAACTTCGGAATAAGGATTGGCTCTGAGGAGCGGGGCGTGTCGGGCTTGGTCGGGAAGCGGGTCTGGCTGACGTGCCGGGCCTGGGCGAGGTGAACGCTCGGCGTTCTCGCGCCGAACACGGGATCCGAGCTCGGTCCCGTGCCTTGGCCTCCCGCGGATCTTCCTTGCTGCGAGGCTTCCGTGGCGGCGCGAGCCGTCGTGGTCGTCCTCTTCGGCCGCCATA
>NW_012056311.1:0-412 GCF_000956235.1 Wasmannia auropunctata | reverse complement strand
TATCCCCTGTGTGCCTTGTCGACTCAGTCCGAGTGCCAGCTATCCTGAGGGAAACTTCGGAGGGAACCAGCTACTAGATGGTTCGATTAGTCTTTCGCCCCTATACCCAGTTCCGACGATCGATTTGCACGTCAGAATCGCTACGGACCTCCATCAGGGTTTCCCCTGACTTCGTCCTGACCAGGCATAGTTCACCATCTTTCGGGTCCCAACGTGTACGCTCTGGGTGCGCCTCTTCTCGCGATGAGAACGAGACGCCCCGGGAGTGCGGAGCCGCATCGCGACGCGGCCCATCCTCCCTCGGTCGACAACCAGGGCCGACCTTCACTTTCATTGCGCCTTTAGGTATCCGCTGAGTCCCAATGACTCGCGTACATGTTAGACTCCTTGGTCCGTGTTTCAAGACGGGTCA
>NW_012056310.1:0-333 GCF_000956235.1 Wasmannia auropunctata | reverse complement strand
TATCCCCTGTGTGCCTTGTCGACTCAGTCTAATTCCCTCGCCGCGTGTTGCTTTCGCCGACGGGGCCGACAGGCGCTCCGCGGCCAAGTACCTCGCCTGACACGTCGGGCCAGCGCTCGGTCAGGTTAGCCTCCGGTCAGGTTAGCGCTCGGTCAGGTTAGCGCTCGGTCAGGCTAGCGCGTACGTCGGGCCTACCGCCGGCGGGGCTGACGAGCGGTCGGCGGCCAAGTTCCACGCCGCGTGTTGCTTTCGCCGACGGGGCTGGGCGCGCGGCTAAGTCCCTCGCCGCGTGTTGCTTTCGCTTACGGGGCTGGGCGCGCGGCTAAGTCCCTA
>NW_012056308.1:0-320 GCF_000956235.1 Wasmannia auropunctata | reverse complement strand
TTGTCGACTCAGTACCGTGGCGCGCGCTTGCGACGGCCTCGACGCACACTCTGGCGCGCGCACGCGGAGTCCCTCGCGCTCCCGAGAGAGCGGAGAGACTCGCGGCGCGACGAGAGAGCTGCGGCCTGATACCTTGCGTGTACCGCCGGGCAGCCGGCCGGGCGACCGGGGGTTTGACGCGCGCCGTTTTACCGGCGGCGCGTCAGTCACCGCACCCGGGCCGTAGACCGACACCCAGCGGGTCGCGACGTTCTACTAGGGGAGAAGTGCACGACGGCGTAACGCCGGACATCGACGCAACGGCAGCGTGTCCGCGCGCA
>NW_012056307.1:0-345 GCF_000956235.1 Wasmannia auropunctata | reverse complement strand
GTGCCTTGTCGACTCAGTCACCCCCGTCGTCCGTTCGCCTCGATAGCGGAGAATTTTCGGCGCCGGAGGTAATCGCGGCGAAAGCAACACGCCGCGCGAAAGCAACACGCCGCGCGGGACTTAGAAAAATTTCGGCTCGGTCGGATCCGGAGGTAAACCTGGCCGATCTACGCTTCCCCGCTAAAGCCCTTAATGTTACGTCGATTCGCGTGCCCGCCACGTTTATTCGGCCACCCTAGTGCCCCCGTGCACCCCCGTCGTCCGTTCGCCTCGATAGCGGAGAATTTTCGGCGCCGGAGGTAATCGCGGCGAAAGCAACACGCCGCGCGAAAGCAACACGCCGCA
>NW_012056306.1:0-344 GCF_000956235.1 Wasmannia auropunctata | reverse complement strand
TATCCCCTGTGTGCCTTGTCGACTCAGTTGTCGGCCCCGTCGGCGAAAGCAACACGCGGCGCGGGACTTAGCCGCGGAGCGCGCGACAGACCCGCCGGCGGTAGGACCGACGTACGCGCTAGCCTAACCGAGCGCTAACCTGACCGAGCGCGAGACCGAACGAGCGCTAACCTGACCGAGCGCTAACCTGACCGAGCGCTAACCTGACCGAGCGCTAGCCCGACGTGTCAGGCGACGGCACTTGGCCGCTGAGCGCCTGTCGGCCCCGTCGGCGAAAGCAACACGCGGCGCGGGACTTAGCCGCGGAGCGCGCGACAGACCCGCCGGCGGTAGGACCGACGTAA